>NC_092509.1:9351356-9654387 GCF_047511675.1 Marmota flaviventris | reverse complement strand
AAGCCCTGAAATATTTCCTAGCACTTAGCTAGCATCTGCTCTTCTATAATAGAGGAAATGGGTATGATAGAATTTTACTGAAATTAATTAAATTCATATATTGAGAGATATTGATATTCCTCAAATATGTTATGAACCTGAAAGTATTGCTATTGAGTAAAATTATTTTGTTTAAAATTTTTTTTTGAGATAAACAGTAAAGCAACAGAATGTGAAATCATTAATAAAATTGTTTTAGTAATTACCAAGACCACACAGTTTTATGCTTATTATGTTAAAAAAAAGAAAGGAAAGAACAAAAAGGAAAATGTTAGAAAATTTATGGAGATAAAGGTTTCTCTAGCTTTCATATGATTTTCAAGAATAGTAATCTGCCGACTGGATAGGTCTTAATACTTTTCTAGTATAAAGAAGTTATATTTAACCTCACTAGTTTAAATAAGATAGAATTTTTTATTCTCAAGAATATTGAAAATGTAAAAGTCTGGCTAGAATATTAAATAGTGATTAGTATGAGGGGAGTATAAATTTGCGTTGCCACTTGTAAAAGTTGGCTGTGTCTAAAAAAAAATTATGTAGCCCATGATCCAGAATAATGTACTTCTGGGCACATAAGCCAGAGCAGACTAAGATATACAGTATAAAATACAGTTTGTAAAATATAGTTTTTTGATGGGTATGTAGCTCAGTGGCAGAGTGCTTGCCTAGCATGCATGAGGCACTGGGTTCGATCCTCAGCACCACATAAAAATAAACATATAAAATAAAGGCATTGTGTCCATCTACAACTACAAAATTTTTTAAAAAATATAGTTTGTATCACCCCATAAACTTTTTGACTTTAAGTCCTACAGTTGCAGATATATTTAATATTCACAATTCAGAACCAAATAATATATATTCATGAAAAAATAAATACCATTTACTCTGACACTTTTACTGCATTCTATTCTCTCTTAAAATGAAGATTCCAAATTACTAAATTGATTTTATTAACTACTGTTTGGAAAACACTGCCCTGAAAAACTAGCAATGTGTACATAACAACATCTATAAGTTGTTATTATCTCTGGTATTACTTAAAATAGAGAAAAAAAACCCAGAATATAACTTAAATGTCCACGAATAGAAAACTAAAATGTGAAATACAATGCAGTTACCAGTTTAAATTAGATCTAGGCAACATGGATTCATCTCTGTGTAATATGCATACTTCTTAAAAATACAATGTAGAACAAGAAAAAAAGAATCTTTTTTTTAGAATACCATATAAAGATTTTCAGCAATATTACATTATGTTTATGAATATATAGACATAAAAACATGAGAAAAGTCTAGAAGTATATATTTTAATATATTAACTCACAGTAGGGTGGGGGTATTAGCAGATAAAGAGGACTTTAGCTATACATGTAGTGTTTTAATTTTTAGAGTTTAAAATGTTACTTGAAAAAAATATTTCAGATTTCAGTAAGTTTTGAGGTATGAATTGATAAAAATGAGAACAGATGTAAGAAGGAATTACATACAGTTCAGTAGAACCAGGAATAATATCCATACGCATGAATCCATGAATAAGAGAAAAAAAAACTTAAAAAGAAATCATAAGGACTAAGGAAAGATTAGAATTAGGGAGGCAACAGTTGGAGAAAAAAGCATGAAATGGGCAGAAAATGAGGAAGAAAAGCCCTACAGCTGGTAAACTGATCCATCCCTCCCTGATAGTTCAACTATATAAATAACAGAGTGGCAGGCTTAGTGGGAAAGTACTTTGCAACTCTTGTTTACCCAGACAATGTCACTAGAGTGGCAAATTGAACCCAGTAAGGCCAATTAAGCCTTTTACCTTAATGTTTTATATTAGCTATTTACTTACTGTTCCTCTATTGGTCTGCACTGATGTGTTAGGACCAAATACAATGATGAATCATTGTATTGATGAATTCTGCCAATTCCACAAAGCACAGCCATTTTATTTAGTGTTCTGAATGCCTTTTTTTTTTCACTCTCATCTGGTTTTAATTAAGAAACACTTTCAAAAGAAGAGAAGTTATCCTTAATCTTAAACTACACATGTCCTTTATTAAACTGAATTGAATACTATTCAAGTTTTTTTTTTGCTTAAAGTATTTTTAAAGTGTTATATTCACTTCACATTTCTCCTTGATAAATTAGGGAAAGATTAGAGAAAGAATAATGTATTCAGATGGGCACAAATATAATAATGAAATAGTAAAAACCACTGAGGAGTTTTGTAAATCAACAAACCTTATAGCTACTGCATAAGCAAATTTCTGTGATTACAATTTATTACTTATAAGAGAAACTTTGCATTTTAAAGGGCTATATATTTTTAAAAACAGTGATGTTTACTGCCATCTCATTTTCCTGCTTCTCAAATATATTCATGTATTCTTTTAATTATGTATATTTGACATTAAGGATCATATCTTCAACATATTCTATAAACCCTAGGAAAGTGTCATGCACCAACTAGGTATGCCAATACTTGTAAAAACAAGTACTTGTTTTAAATACTTTTAACAATAAAGTAAATTTGTGTAATGTGTACTGTGTATTGTGTAATGTGTACATATGTAAAAGTCTTGTTTCGATGAAGTAAGGTAAATAACAAAAGTATGTAGTTGTTAAAAACAAAGGCAATTCACATAAATGTTTATTTATTAATCCTAAGGCTGTCTTTTCCTTACTATCCACACTCCAAAGGTATCAACATCACCCCAGCATCAGTTGAAATTCCATGTCAAATTTTCTCCTGGCTGAATTATTTATCACTGAATCATACTAGTCATTACTTTTCTAAACACTAGTCAAATACTGGGAAAATACCAACAGATTATTTTGAGAGGGGTTATAACTCAACAAAGATCAATAGCACTCTGGAAAGTTACCCATGCATTTTAAGAATAAAGGATGTTTTCCTGCTCTGATTTTTCTCAATTGTTCCTACTGGATAACAAAAGGCAAAACAGCTGGAGGATTCTTTCTTACTCATGAGACAGATGCTATGTTGCTTCCTTGGCCATGTTAAAATCAGTGAAGGAAAAGACAATTGTTGCAGTTTCAACCTTTCTCTTAGTCTTTTTGTGAATGAAGGCCCCCACTAGGATCTCCTATTTCTCTTTTTCCATAACAACACCAACACAACCATAGCAAAAGCAACCAATCAAAACAATCAGCATTAGTGAAGAGATAAAGGGCCAATGGTGAGCAACAGGAAAAAGAAGCAGATGTAACCCCACATCCCCTGCCTTGAATAAGTTGGAACATGTTGATGCTTTTTTGGAGGTAGGTAAAGAACAGAGTGGACACTCATTATCACACTAATGGACTCCTACTCCCTTGAAATAGTCTCATGATCCCAAAAGCAAAATCCTATTACTTACATAGCAGGAAAAATTCAAGCCTTTATCTTAGCAATTAAAAAAAAAAGCTACCAAAATTAAAAAATGAAAAGAAAAACAATAGACCATTGAAAGTAAACATTATTTGGCTAAAAGCTACAACCTAAATAGTCTTATTTACAGAGCTTATTTTCTATAAAGGAACTACCACCAGATTTTTTTCTAGAATTCACTCTCCTGTAGATATCTATAGAAATTGAAATATGAATTAAGTTAAAAATTCTGAAAGAAAATTTCCCAAAGTAGAAAACCAAGCAAAGACATGCATGGCTCAAAAAGGTACAGATATCTCTTCCTTTTTTAATATTTATTTTTTAGTAGTTGAACACAATACCTTTATTTTATTTATTGTTATGTGGTGCTGAGGATCGAACCCACATGCTAGACAAGTACTCAACTGCTAAACCACAATCCCAGCCCCTCTCTATATCTCTTCTTCTTTTTTAATTCTTGAGAGAGAGAGAGAGAGAGAGAGAGAGAGAGAGAGAGAGAGAGAGAGAGAATTTTAATATTTATTTTTTAGTTCTTTCAGCGGACACAACATCTTTGTTTGTATGTGGTGCTGAGGATCCAACCTGGGCCGCACTCATGCCAGGCAAGCGCGCTACCACTTGAGCCACATCTCCAGCCCTCTATATCTCTTCTTAATTCTCTAATTGTGGGAGTCAATTTTGGACTTCAATCATAAAGAGTTAGGAGGCTTATATTCTACTGTGATCTTACATATGATCATTACAACATTCTCAATCTCCATTTTGCCATCTGGATGATGAGGGTTTATATTAGGCCATTTCTCTCTTTAGGAAAGACTGTGCGATTGGCTAATACAAAAATTCATTGAAAATATAAAGAAAACTATGAATTTTTTTCCATAGACATGGGGGGAAAAATTCATGCCCAAGATAGTTTGTTTGTTTTTGTACATTCTGTATATCAAACCAACCATTAGATAATATTTAACTGCAAAATATTTTTTGTTTGTTTTGGTACTAGGAATTGAACCCAGAGGCACTTTACCATTGAGACGTATTTCCCGCCCTCTTTTTTTGTTGTTGTTTTCTTTTCCTGAGAAAGGGTCTTGTAAGTTCTTAGGATCCTCACTAAGTGAGGCCTTGGAATTCTCCTGCTTGAGCCTCCAAAGTTGCTGGAATTACAGGAGTGCGCCACCACAGTGGGCTGTTTATTTTTTAATTTAATGAGGATATCTATGTTCTACATAGAAACATATACTTTATTATATATTTTAGATAAGCTTCAGTAATATTCTCCCTAAAATTCTTCTCTTCCAAATTTCTTCCATTTTTTTAAATTCTACTGGACCCTCTGGTGTCTTTTCTGCATGCGCTCACTCAGGAGTGTGTGAGTAGCTAGAGCTCTCTGTTCCCTCCTGAGTACATATGAATCCTTATGTATATGTAAAGACTTTCAGATTATCAGATTATGTTGAAGCTTTTTGAGACCTACTATGATTATCTCATTCTCTGGTTATATGCTGGGCTATTTCTTCCCCATTTATTTGCAACCACAAGAGATGCCAGTGAATCTAAACTAATTTTATATATAAAAAATATATTTTTTTCTTAATTAACTTTTTAATAATACAATATTCAAGAAGTACTAATGAGTTCCCTGCCACCCTGAAGTATATCTTCATCAAAAGAGGCAAATTTGACCAGAAAGAAAGCACATAAACTCTAAAAGAATTTTCATTGTTTCTTGAAGATTTTGTAGTACTAATACACTCCTTGCTTTAGCTTTTTCAGTGCTGTGACCAAAAGACCTGACAAGAAAAATTAGAGCATGAAACGTTTATTTTGGGGCTGTTTCAGAGGTCTCAGTTCATAGAAGGCTGACTCCATTCCTTGGGGCTAGAGGTGAGGCTAAACATTATGGCAGAAGAGTGTGGTGACATGATGTGGCTCAAGACATCACACTCGGAAGGAGAGAGAGGAAATGTTCAAGCCAGCCAGCTGGAGCTCCCCTCACTAGGAAAAGATACAAACAGCAAACGAACGTCCCCAGGAACCCGCCTCCTCCAGCCATACAAAACTTGCCTACAGTTATCACAAAGGTAATCCCTATCAGGGAATTAATGCACTGATTATATTAAATCCCTTGTAACACAATCATTTATTTCTAAATTTTTTTGCATTGTCTCACAATGAGCTTTTTTGGGGACACCAAATACCTAAACCATAGCACTGACAAAGTAAATTTATAGAATTCAGAAACCTCTTCTTTCACTAAAGTGGGTAAGTCAAGGAGTGGAAATATCAGTTCAAACCTTCATATGAGGGCCGGGGTTGTGGCTCAGCGGTAGAACGCTCACCTACCACAGGCAAGGCCCTGGGTTTGATCCTCAGCACCACATAAAAATAAATAAGTTAATTAAAGATATTGTGTCCAGCTACAACTAAAAAATAAATATTTTTAAAAAACCTTGATATGAGAGGGAAGGATCGATCAGCAACATCTTAAATTGGAAGTGCTTTTTGAAAAACTGGGCAATTCTAGGAGACAACATAAGCAAGCCTAGTGTTTACAACTGCATACAGCAGTCTATTAATTAATTATATTTTGTCATGGGACATTCTATCACGCCAGGTTTGGCGTGCACACATTGAAATAAGTGGCTAGCTTCCTCCTGGGCATACAATGGCTGCCAGGAGCCAGAAAGGCTAACATTTCTTCATTCACACATTAATGGGTGAGGCAGGGGAGCTCGTACCTCAAAGCCATTTAACAACCCCCAGCTTCTACCTGTACTCTACTTTGAACCTGAACCAAGTCCTGGGCCCAAGGAAGGCCTTGTCTGCTTGGCCTGGGTCAGCCTTGGTGCCTCCCTATGGTGGAGTCAGCATGGCTGCTAGTGTTAGTACAAAGGGGCATCCTACAATAGGGAAAGGTGCTTAGTGATGGTGGCAGCAAACTCACCACCCAGTGTGAAAGAGGTGGAAAATACCAATGGTAAAATAATTTTTTAAACAAACTCAGAAATGGTATGCATAATTCAGACATCCTGATAGAAACCTTTATTTTGCTTTAGATGGCTTTCATGGAAAACAAGTGTGCTCCTACAAATTGCTGCATTGTTTTTATTCCAGCTCTTCCTTTTCTTTAATTTCAGAGAAATTATTCTTATATGGAAATCTATTGTAAAAATTCATGGAACTTTTAAAAAAGGCTCCTGTAATAATAAAATTAATTGTGACTCAAAAGTAACATTATTTCCTTAAAAAAATGTTGTGCTAAGATAAACAAATCCTCACCCATAGAGGAAAAATCTTCTAGATCAACTTGGGTAACTGCTTGACATCACATAGTAATATTGGCCTAAGTAGAGAAAATGATTACAGAAGTTAAGATTTAAACCTTAAGGGCTGGAGTCATGGCTCAGTGGTACAGCACTTGCCTGGCATGCATGAGACATCAGTGCCAATCCTCAGTGCCGCATATAAATAAATAAATAAAATAAAAAACATCCATTGACAACTTAAAAAAAATAAAAAAGAAAGATTTAAATGTTAAGTCTAGAAAGACCTGTTAGAAGATAGCACTGCCCCCTTATACTATGTTGGATCATTCACATCCTAACATGTCAATCACCTGGGACTGGAATACTGAAAGTCTGACAAAGTTATCAAAAATTCTAGTCTATAAATCAGTGATAAGTCTTTAAAAAAGAGAAAAAACCCAAGCATATTCTAATTTAGTATTTTTAATCTGCAATGATTATGGATATTTATGCTCACACTTATTTACTTGACATGTATTTATGTAGAGACAGTGAATGTGTGAGATACTGTGCTGGGTGCTGGGAGTTCACATCCACACATGGGCTCCTGCTGCAGCACTCTCCTTCAGCACCCAGGAGACTCTGGGAACCCCGGAGGGGTCTTGTTCCTGCCTGGATGGAAACAGAAACACTGAAGGCGAGGTTAGCAAAAACCAAAGGAGATAACAGCAAAACCCTCTTTCATTTACAAAATGAATACAACTGTGACATAAGTGTGTCCATGTATGCAAGTTTTTATTATTTTAACAACAACAACAACAACAAAAAACAACTGTTGGAATGCAATCATAATGGAGGTTAGTGAGGAAACTTTTGAAGTATACACATTGGCTAACTGAGTACAATTTTCAGGAATAACTGTCATGAATAAAGTAAGGTTAGCTCATATTTAAATGTAGGAAAGGAAAAGTGAAGAAGAAAAGCTACTCTTAAGTAGAGTGATGTGGTAGTGTTTTGTTTTGCTTTCCAAGACCCCTCTAAAGAAGTGTCTCAGGACAGGAGGGTGTCCTAGGAACAGGTCTCTGCTCTTCCCCCTGTACCCACATGGGCAGAACCAGCTCCCAGGGAAGCTGCTAGGCTTCCTGAAGGTGGATGCTTCAGGCTCTTCCAACCTTTAGGGCCTTTAATTAATGTTTATCTACAAATTCTTCTTTTTGTCTTTCCAGACTGAACTCCATTGATGTGAAGGAGCAGATGTGGAAGCTGGGATTTGTTTTTACTGACAATGTAAGCATGTCATCACCCAACAGCCGAGATGAGTCTGGGATTTCTGCAGAGGGAAGGACAGTTGTTTAAGGCTTATATTCAAATACCAGTGTGTTTAATACAGACCACATCTGAGAGATCCACAGCCCATCTTTCATTCTATTTTTCCAAAAGCTGAAAGATTAAAGGATAAATACATTTACATAAAAAAGATTGAGATGCAAACTCACATATATTTTCTTTCAGGTTTTAGTTGAGAAGTGGCACACTTCAAAGATCATAGATGTTAAATAGAAAAAAAAATAGAAATTAATTGTACTAAATTCAAGCTTTCCCCAATTAAGTATATTAAGTTACTGTGTTCCTTTTCTTGATTGATCCTTCTTTTATGAAAGAATCTTTGGAAACTGAAGATAGAGACCAAATGTATATTCAAATATAATGAAAAAAATTAGCTATTACTAAAATCCATAAGTTATCCCAAGATTTCACTTTTTAATTTTAGCATTGAGTTTCAGGGTACACATTCGTTCTTTCCTCCTGTCTCAAGGCCTTGACATACTCCAAATTTTCTTCACTCTCTCCTTATCTCTGCTTGACCCAGCCATGTCCCAGGAGTCTGAGTATCTCCTGAGAGCTCAACATCATGTCCTCTGAATATCTTCCAGATTCTCAGCTGATAGTGTGCTATCTTGCAAGGAATGTCTCATCTTATAATGGAAAACTTAGGATGAAAAGGATCAGTGTCAGCTTCAGCTCCAACTCCAGTTGTTATTTTCCATCTCAACCCATCCTGGCTTCCGCCTCCTGGGGGGCACTCTAACAGCCACAGTCCTTGCATAGTCCACCTTTGTCCAGGTGACCTGTCCAAAATATTCACATTGCTATGGAGCTTTCTTGTCCTCTAGAGAATTTGGGCCTGTGAAGATCATACAGGAAGTCTAAAGAACCTCGAGTTTTCATCCACCTGCAGGTTTGTGGCTTCTGTTTGGCCAATCACTTCTCCACATGTGTTTAGTCCTCTACCACACAGTGTCTCTCTGAAACACAGCCAAGGGTGCCAAAAGAACTGTAGGATTCCCAGTGTCATTTAATATAAGCAAGAGGGAATGATTTTTAGCACAAGTGTGTCCCAAATACTGTCTGGGACACACCTGTACTAACAATTATTTATTCTTTATTTCTTGTTGAAATTTATCTGGCATCCCATGCACAGATTCCACACACAAAATCTTGGATGAGCTTATCACTCACTTATATATCCTTGATCATCTTAAGCCCAAACTTGTCCTTTCTCCTCAACCATTGCTAGAAGCCTCCATCTGAATGTCCCATGGCAAATACAGCATCTTCTCTCTCCTCCACTTCTTCCAACAAATCTAGTCCCCTTCCCACAATTTTCTCTGTCTGTATTTTTGTTCTTGTTACACAAACTCTAAATTATTAGCTTGGACTTTGCCTTTTCCCTTCCCCTCCATTACCTGCCTCTTTCCATTTGCTTCATCTCACCTTGTTCCCGTTCCTGTCTTTTGTAATTCTCCCTCCATCCTTGCCAACTTTGCTGCTTCTTGTGACTTTCATAACTTCAGTCTTGGACTTGTCCAATCATTTCCCAATTCAGTGGCTCTACTACTTACAACATTTTTAGACAAACTTACCCTGAATGAACTCATTTTACTCTTTTATAAGTTGGTCCTAATGATGCCTGTTTGTCAGGGATCCTGTGAGGATAAAATGAAAGACTGCATGCAAAAATATGGAACAATGACAAGCACTTAGTATGTGCTCAAAATTTTTTTTCTGAAATTCCACTTTTCACAAACCATTATCCTGCTTATTATGCTCTGATTGCTCCCAAAGCCTGTGAGATGTGCCTGTGTGCCAAACCTTGGCCTCCAGGTCTCCACTGCTTCTACTTTTCCAGCCTATTCTTCCAACACAGGAACCCAGCACTCAAACCCACTTCCTTTCCCAGGAAAACTCATTGCCTAGCCTTATTTCACTGTCTTTTAAAATGACACTTTCTTTTCTTCCACTTGACCTGTACCTTCACTCTCACACTGCCCATGAAATCCCCTGCACCACCCTACTCTCTTTCTTCTTTCTTTTTCTATAAACAAATGAGTTATGGTCAAAACAAAGGTTTATATCCCTTCCCAAACATTTTCCACCCACAAAGCCTGCCTTATGCACACAAAACACTAATGAAAAAAGTTAAATCAATTGCAGGATTTTATTGTTTCACACACTATCCCTTAAAATATGTATACATGTTCTTGTCTCATGAAGTCAATTACCTACATTAATTGTGTTCCTGGAGATTTCTACAAATATTGATGATTGTGTTGTTGGGTTTACCATAGTTTTCAGTGAAATAGAATTTGCTTTTTTCCTGGGCTTATTTTTGTTCATGCTAAACCAAGATGCTTGGTTAATAAAACTCTTCATATAATCACTCATAAGTAGTATGTCTAAACAAATATTGATTTGTGTATGAATATATAGAAAAGGAGAGGGAGATGGTTGTTTGATTGACTATAGAACAGGGAATCTCAACCAAGGACTGTTTTGCCCTTAGGTGATATTCAGTAGTGTCAAAACTGGGTGCAGTTAGCATCCACTTGGAAGCTGCTAAGCATCTCATAGTGCATAGGGTGGACCCCTCAGCAAAGAGGAGTCCAAAATAGCACTCAGGGAAACCCTGTTATCAAGTCATAAGTTGATGAATTGTTTTCCATGGGAGGATAAGTAAGGAAAGTTTTTCAATGATATTGAACCTTCCAGAACAAACTCAATAAATAGTAATACACATGAAGAACTAATACAATTGGTTAGGGTTATAAAATGATGGTCTAGGAATCCTGGGCAGGTGGATTGATTTTAATAGGGTGATGTCAGAATAGCTTTTTACTGCAGTTTATTCTTCCATCTTCTGATGTGCCTTTCCTCCCATTTCTCTTACTAGTCCTTCCTCTCCCTTGACTGGTATATGACCATGCCCATTCTTGGATAGTCTAATTTTTTTTTTCTGCTTATCTTCTTGATACTGCTATGGGATTCAAGACTTTAAGAACCATCTTGTTATCAGTAGCTCACAATGGCAAACAAGTAAAAGTTTATCCTTTTCTTCCCCTTGCAGAAAGTAAAAGAACAACAAATAAAGTCAACAAAAATATAATGAATCATTTACTTTAGAGTTGCCAAGAACTGCTTCAAGGCTTGACTTGATTAATTAGCTGTGTCATTCTTGGATGAATTAATGAATATTTATGAATCTCAACTCCCTTATTTCCTGGAATAAAAATAATAAAAGTACTTCCCTTATTGGATTTTTCTGAAAATTAAATAAAAACAAATAGGACTTAGAACCATACATGTTAAGCACCAAGGAATTAGTTATTATTTGGCTCATCATGCAGTGTTTGCTCCATTTGATCCCAGATGGCCCCCAGACATGTTGCAGCACCTTGATGCATTGGTTGTATCAGTAATAAAACATGAGATTCTGCAGCTTAATGTACTGTGACATGTTAAAACTGGGTATTCATGTAGGCTTTTCTCTCCTTTAAAATTTAACAACAAAAAAGGGATGTTTCATTTTTGACAAGGTCATACTGACTTGGAGGAAGCTTGTCTAGGTCCAGCTCATCAGGTCATGGCACTCAGTTTTTCCGTGTTAAAATTTTTCATTATTCTGAAGCATATTGCAGAAACATGCATTTGTTAACTCATTTGCTGTTTCTCAAGTGGCCAGTGGGGGGAAACACATTCTGTTAGTTATTGGATTAGGAGAATCCTTTACCAGAGTCTTCTAGCCCAGCACAATTTTTAAAAATATGTCCCTCCAAAAAACTTGAACTTTGTCCACAGAAGCTTCCTTCATAGAGATTCTTTGCTCTCTAAACTACAGCAGGAAGTTCTTACATGTGTCATCCTGTGTTTTTAATGTGACGGTGGTTTTCATGGCCAATGCATTGACAGATCTGCTATGCTCACTTGCAAAGGCATCAAAAGGAAGCAAGAAGACAAGGAATCAAAAGAAACAAGGTGCAGAGGCAGAATGACAGAATAGCAGAAAAGCTGCTTGTTCAAGCTGCTGGCTTTATTTATACCAATAGGTTATATTCAGTCACAATATAAGATGTTTTGCTTATGGTTAGGTATGTGCTGCAGCCAAGCATGCATTGGTTATCTCAAGAGTTCCTGGGAAAAACTGCAAAACATTCCAACTGTGGGAAACAGGGTGCCTGTTACCCCCGGGGCGTTTTCTCCCCAGAGGAATGCTGCCTTGTACATTCCCATGGTCACAACTCTTACACTCACTCGCCAGTCAGCACATGGTGCTGAGCTCCCAGTACAGGTTCAGAACTGGGGATGCTCAGCCTGCTATCAACTTTCACACAAAAGGTCTGCTGCCAATTTCAACTAATTTCTGAGCTTTTTCAGGATTACTGCTCATCCTTTTGAGTGTCAAAGTTTAATTGGCAGAAATACAGAAAGCTTACTAGTCCTAAGAGTTAAACTGTGCACAAATTTACAGCACCATTATACTTAGGCCTTCTCTCAGAGTAACATGCTTTCTGGATATAACTGTAAAATGATTTGTAGACAATAAATAAATAGTAACAGACAAAAATGTAGGGTTGTGTTATAGTCAGAGAAAGGACTAATAAAGGTAATGCATCTTAGTATGTTTAGAATTTCTTTGATACAATCAGTAATACATTGACACCAAATTAGTAAATCACATTTTCAACACTGTATTCATATTCCATTAAAGGTATCTGTATATGTAAAACTGTATAGCTTGGAATTAAAGACTAAATACAGCTGAAAGAAGGCCTTTTAAACTGTGGCACTTAATTATACATTGAGAAACTAGCCTTCAGAATAGCTGTGGCCATTTCCTGTGGTATTTTTCATTTTGATCATCGGTTTATGTTTACAAAGAAAAACTTAGCTTTATTTTTAAAATATTTGCACCATGCATTCTTACATGTGGTGTTCCCAGGTTTCAAAAGCAACACAACTTCTTGCTTATTTCTAGAATGTGATTGAAAGAGGAAAATAACTTGCTATCTTAATGAAACAAGATGGGATTTATTAGAAATGTGTATTATTTACAGAAATTCAATCTCATAAAAATAGGGAAATTACTTCATATAGTTTATGCTCTCAATATTTAGAGGATAGAAAAATGGAGCATTTTGAGCTGCTTACTAACATCGGAAGCTCTGTGTGGACATAAAGCTAAGTTATAATGTGTTTCTACTCCAGCTGACCTGGGCTTTTTTTAGCCATGTAGGCAGGCAAGTTTTGCATGCAGTAGTGTTACAACCTGATGAAGAGGACATATGAATGCATCTCCAACAGGGGCTAAGGAAGGTGATTTTTCACCTTTAGCTAAGTTATAATGTTTTCCTACTCCAGCTGACCTGGGCTTGTTAGCCATGTAGGCAGGCAAGTTTTGAGCAGATATTAAAGGACAATTTCTGCCAATTTCCACATCTGCTGCCCAGACTGACAGTTGGTGGACCTGCCAAGTGATGAGGTCTGAGCTGGGAGGTCAATGTCTCCCAGCTTAGCCTGTTGCTCATTTAATCCAGTACCACAGCTGAAGTGGTTATTTCCTGGAGAACATTTTAAAGCCACTGTCTTCTGTTTGTCTTAATGACTTAAACTGAAGTACTAAAAATCCCCAAATATGTCTCTTAATAGAATCTGTTACTTTTTGCTTTTAGTATGAATGTCTTGTTTTAAATTTACTATTTGGTCTTAATTTTCAAAATAAACAGATTTTCAAGATTTCATACTGCTTTACATTGTTCTTCCATAACCTGCACCTCTGATTATGGCACATCAGAAATTATCTGATGTGAGCTCATAGGTCAGTAAGGGGGAAATGAGACAAAGGATGTACTGCTAAGAAAGAGATGGATCCTTCCATTAGCTCCTCATGAAAATATCTTCATAATTTGCACTGTGAGTAGAGTGAAGGGGGCTTCTATAATGATACTAATGTTATTCTAGAAAAAGTAAATGCCCCAAAAGAGTGATAGGAGAGAAATACCAATACAAAGCAGGCTGATAATTAAGACAATTTTGTACTCAAGAATGGCAAATCAGTAGAATAGAATAGAAAGTTTTAAAACAGATATGAGTACTCATGAAAATTAAAATATGACCAAGGTGACTTTTGCAATATTGAAATGAAAAATAATTCAATAAACAATATTAGTGCCATGGACCAGCTTTTGGAGGGGGAAGTGACAAAAATGTACATCAGCCTCATGTTTTAAATTAGGAAAATGACAGGTTGGACTCCTTAAAATAATAATAATATTTAAATGATGAAAAGTCTTTCAAGTATGATATAAAACCTGGGATACATGAATGCTAAAAATTAGTTTAAAAAAGAACGACTATAAATGAAGTCTTAAAAACAATTATAAACGGGCAAAAAACACATTCAGTGTCAAAACAAAGAACCTGTTTCCTTCATTTGCAAATTTCTTATCACATCATTAAAAAAGAAATAAGCCAGTAAAAAATGGCAAATTACACGGGCAGAAAATTTAGAGTGAAATCAATTTTATGGGCTTGTAAATATGAAAAGATGCTAAACCCCTGTCAAAATAAAAGAACTGCAAATTGAAACAGCTAAAACCACTTTTTTATCAATCCAGCTTGAAAATTTTTAAAGTCTGTTGACCCTTACAGTTGGTGCATTGATGAGGAAACCAGCACTTTTATGAGTCTTACTGGGAATTTGAATTGCTGCAACAATTTGAGAGAAGTTTTGCAATGTCTATCACATTTTTAATACATATATCCTTTGAACTGTCAATAGTACTGCTGGTAATTTACCCAAAGGTTTATTCACAAATATACCTTTGTATGTTCAAGGACATTAGCTACACTCACAAATTGGAAATAATCTAAATTATCAATCCAGCCCTGATTAAATCTGTATGGTAAATTCATTAAAAGCCTATAGCTATTTAAGAATGAAGGAACTCTCTGTATACTAATATGGAGAAACATACAGATTACAGTTAAGTGGCAGGAACAAAGCAAGACCCTGGAGAGTGCTGTGACAGGATGCACTGGGATTTGGAACACAGATCAGAGGAGAGGGAAAGATGAAAGGTTTTCATTTTGTAAACTTTTTTTCTTGTCTGAATTCTTATTTAACCAAATATGTTGTTTCTTTTGTTTTAGAAGTCTAAGACTGTTTTCCCCCCATCATGTTATAAAAGCTTAATATTCTCAATATTATAACCATCAACAGGGTAGATTTCTTGGTGGGGGGTGGAGCAGGGCATATAGGAAGCCAAGTGGTGTAACAGGACACTCTCAATTCTCTGAAATTTCAAATCACTATTACCATTCTGAATATGTTCTTCACATGACATTGTGTTGTTTATATGCCAATTGCCTACTTAGACAACATGACAGTCATAGTCATTCACCCAAAACTAAGTTCTTCAAAAGGAAGAAATGCTGTCCCAGGTAGAGGTCCATAACTTGAATTGATTATTCATCAAGTACTTGCATAGGACTTACTATAAGTAGATAATGTGCCATGCACTGTTCCAAGTCTGGGACCTCCTGACAACTATTCTATAGGAACTATAGCATATTTTATCAAATTTTATTTATTTGACTTTATTTTATTACCCACTTAATTCATTTAAGTTGTAATACTAAACATAAATGGTAAGAAAGGAGACATTGATAAATTTCAGGGATCTCAAAAAAGTATTCAGATGGTTTTGATATTGTAATATTGCTAATGGTTGTTTTAAAATATTATAGTGAAAGATTTTTTCATTTTATAAAAAGAATAAGAGATTACTTGCTAGAAAGTGTGGGCAAATGGGTGAGCCCTCCTGCAAAGGTGGTAGACATGCACATGAAGTCCATGGTGGGGATGTGAGTGAGTGAGTGAGTGAGTTTCAAGAGACAACAGAGATTCTTGTAGAAGACAGATCTCACCCTATGAAAAGAAACTGCAAAAGAGACATCACCAAGATAGGCTTCTCTTATGAGAATGGAATTAAAGTTAGATGTGGCCATTTCCTATTTCACTTCCTTCCTGCTGATTGGCACACTGGACTCTGCTTTGAAAGAGCATGTGTTGACTGATCGGTTACACTTTACACTTGGCCAACATTTTAAAGAAGATACTGCACATGGGTTAGTAAGAAGCCAGGGGGTGCTTAGGCCCTAAGAATGTGGGAGGTTTTAAGTACAAGCAGCTGGTCATAAGCCTGAGCAAAGCTTCTGTCTTCTGCCTGGCTCCCCGGAATGGCAGTACCTGTGTGTCCTCATGGACAGGCTAAGAGCTGAGGCATGGCTAGTGTCTGGGAACTGCCTTTTCTCTTGTGGGAAGGAAACATCTGAGGTACCTTCATGATGTCCACAGCCTCACCACAGTCCAAGGCAAGAATGAAAGCTAACTGCTAGGCCGAGACATGTGTGACCCTGCAACAGAGCTAGACTCCAACAATCTCAATCACAAAGACTCTCAGAAATCCCTTGAACAGAAGAAAACCAAGGCTCCAGCTAAGTTTATTGTTTAAACCCTCAAGATGCACGCTTCCAAATGGTAAAGAGGGTCAAATTATCTAGCTCCTCTATTTGTGTCCTGTAAAACTGGGAAACAGCAAGCAGGTGAACGCCATCGTCATCCTAAGTAAATGTAACAACAGCAAGGAAAATGCATCCTGAGAACCATGGTGAGAATGTAGTCCTCTAAAAAATGCTCCATTTACAGCTTAACTAGGGTCTATTATGATTGTACCATGGCAAGGGAGACCAGGGTGGTGCTGAGGGCATGGAAAGGAGAATCAGGCTGGGAGATCACCCCCGCCCCCAACACCATCACTCAGTGTCACCATTTGAGATCACCCCCACTGTCCACCAGTATTGCAGATCAGCTTATTCTGCAAAGTTTTCCAAATCAAGACAATTGAAAGCCAAGTTAACAAAGAAACTCTTTGGTGAGGATGAGGAAAGTTAAGATGTGGAAAGGTATCCATTAACCTTAAGTATATCAGGAACAGGAGGCCAGAGAGAAGGGTTTGGATAAACTGAGACAAATGCCTGCTGGTGGTAGCTGTGGTGAGCAGAATCTGCTAGGCAATGAATATTTACTCCAAGTTGGTCCCCACACTGTTCCTATACCTCCAAACCTCATCTGTAGTTGAAAGGTTTTACTGACATGTGATAAGAATTACCAAAATCTGGACTTCATGTTTGTGTATATCCTTGCTTTTACTTTAGAACACTTCCTAAGCACTGAAGCACCCTATCTAAGAATGAAAAGATCACACCTCATCTCATTTTGGAGACTTTGAAATCACTTTATTTTATGTTGGGAAAAGGTAACTTTTGTGAAAGAAGGGACAATCTCTGTTGCCCACAGATTTCTGCTAAATTAAACAGAATTTTTTAGAAGGAGGGAAAGAAAAGAAAAAAATATAATGACATGTAAATATAGGCACTTGGTTTAATTCTGAAATGCTAGCTGGTGACTATAAGTCAGAGCATGGATGTGTTGAAGATTTGGGACATGAACAGGACCTAGGCAGGTTGATAAGTGATAAGGGTCCCATTTGCCATTCTCAAGGATCAGTTGACTGAAGAAATACAACACTTTTTCCTTCCATTGCTCTCCAATGTTGCTAAATGGCAACTCTGCCTACTGATTTCCAGGCCCTTCCATTACAGCCTGTTCAAATCTTCAGTCATCTTTAGATGCAGCAGAACATGATAATGATGAGTCCAGCAATGCTAGTGATGGTGGCACAGGGTGTGCCTATCAGGGTCCCTTAAAGGCTTTGTTTTTACATCCAAAGATAAATCTAATGCCTTAGATGCATTTGTTCAATAAACATTTTATTGTCTACAGTGTTCAGGGCATTCTCTTGGGATGTGAGCAGAGAGAAATGAGGATTTCTGATTCTCTACACCACTCCACAGGGGCCAGTCTACAGAAACATTCTGAACTTTCAGACTGAACCTAAAACCTCAGAACCTAACAAGAACATGGTGATGTTTGCATCATCTCATCTCTGAACTGACTTGAGAGGCAGCAAATGCTCTGAGATCTCTGCAACCTCTGCGACTACAGTACAATTTCTAGTAAGAATTGCAAGTGCTGTTGTGTCCAATTGCCAATAGGAAATTCAGGAGTTCTGGAAAACTGTTTTGCTTTCTTAAATGCTGGTTACATGACTCAATGATGCAACATATCTAGTCAACAAAATACATACTAAATTTTATCTACTTTTCAACAGTTAATTCTATTGTGTATGTTCATGCATTTAAGTTATAGGGTTAATTCCACCTACTACAGTTTTACACTAAAAAAAATCCTAATAGTTTTAAAATACAGGTACCGACCCTTAGAAAATTCAGCCAATATTTCATTGTAGACAGTGGCAAATCACAGATTTCAGGACCATCCCCATCTGGGCACAAAGACCACATGGGTATCTGACATGGGATGCTTAACTGACACATCTTTCTGCTCCAGCTTTGTTCATGCAGAAAGCCTCTGTTACTGCTGTTCTTCCTAGTATTACTTTCAAAAGACTGTTGACAATTATATCAGAAGAGCAGGGGGAAGCTGGCAAGGTGATCCCATGTCCCAGATCAGAAAGGACAGTCACCTCTCAGCAGCCAAATTCCTAGGCTTCTCTGGCCTAATGGGACCAGTACCTGAGAAACACACCTGTGACTGCCCCATGGGCCCTCACAGTGGACCTCCTGTTATGGGGGCATGAAGATCACTTTTACACAGCTTTTACTCTGAATTTTTTAAAAAATATTTTCTTAGTTATAGTTGGATACAATACTTTTATTTATTTTTATGTGATGATGAGGATCTACTCTGAACTTTTGATAAGTGAAAAAATGAGTGTTTAAAATATATTAAACAGTGTATGTTAGGATATACATTTCATCATTTACTTCATGCCAAAGAAAATCAGGGTCCAATGTTTAAGTCTCAAAAATTTATATTTCATAAATCTGTATCTATAGTATTCAAATGAAGCAAAGCAAAAAGAAAGTAATTTTGATCCATTTGAAATCCTTTTCATCTGCATTAGTTCAGCAGGAGTTTGGCCATGAATCTGTTCATGAGACTTGAGACTCTTCCCCAGAAAATAGTTTCCTTTCTAAAACATTCCTGATTTTTATTCATTCCCAGGACATTCCCTCTTCATCACCCCCATTCTGCATTCCTATCTGTACTCCATTCCAGGGATAGAAAATAAAGCAAATGATACCATGAAATCTGAAGTCATTGCCATTAAAATAATTGTGTGAAATACATTTCTGTACAGAACAGGAAATGTCATAATTTTAAATACATCAGAACAGGTACACAGGACACGGGCAGGAGCTAGACAGTACTCCAGTGAATTTCGGGGCAGAGGGAATTATCTTTGAGAGTGTTATGGTTTAGGTATGAGATGGCTCCCAAAAGCTCATGTATGAGACAATGTGAGAACGTTCAGAGGTGAAACTGACACAGCTTTCTGGCTGCCAAGCCCCACCGTCAGCTGGTTCCTACCAAGAAGCAGCAGCTGAGTGGTAGAGCAGGCCCCAGTAGATCAGAACACAGGCATCAAGTGTGACCTGCAGCCACATGAAGGCCACCGTGCAGGCATGGCTGTCCTGAGGCACTGAGAGGCAAGGCTGGTGGTAATTGTAGGCTGGAGGAGATGGGTCTTTGGGGCTGCACCTTTGGGTTATATATTTTGTCCTGTTGAGTGGAGAAGTCTCTCTCTCTATTTCCTGGTGCCATGTCCTGAGCTGCTTTCCTTTACCACACCCTTCTGCCTCACCTCAGGCCCAGAGGCCTGGAGCCAGCTGCTTGTGGATTGAAACCTCTGCAACCATGAGCTCCAAAATGAACTTTTTGTCTTCAAATTGTTCTTGTTATAGCAATGAAAAAACTGACTAAAACAGAGTTAATCATGGAAAGCAACAGAAAATGGTTGAAAAAAAAAGATATGCAAGGTCACTTTCAGGAGCTGTGGCCAGAACTGGACTGTATTTATGAATGTAACTAATAATAGTCTCTGTCTACCAGAAAGGTAGGGAATTTCAGGGATCCTTGATTCCCAGCTCACTAAATGCTCTTCGGCTATGGCCAGCATGTGTCTGGACACTGCCACAGCTTCCTGCTGTCAGCCTTGCACAGCACTGGTCCACATAGAGGCACTCTCTCCTTTGTCATCTGCTTGTCCCTGCACCTGCCTCCCCTGAAGCCCACCCTAGATGGTCTTATTCACACTGTGACCCATGAGCATGGACTCACGCTCCCAAGTCTGCAGCTGGGCAGCTGCTCCAGTCCAGCTCAGCATCAGTCACCCAGGTGGCATCCTGATGCTACTCCTCCTCCTTCTGAGCAGTCATCTCATTAACTCCAGGGCACTAATGAGATTACATTTCTTATCCTGCCAGAGGCAAAACCAGATGTGGTGTCCCCCAAAGGCTCATGTGTGAGACAATGCAAGAAGGTTTTCATGATTGGGTTATGAATGTCTTGACCTAATCAGTGCATTAATCCCCTGATAGGGATTAACTGGGTGGTGATTGTGGTTAGGCAGGGTGTGGCTGGAGGAGAGGGACATGACATCAGCTTTTATATTTTGTCTCTGAGAGCAAAACTGGTTCTCTATGCTTCCTGATCCTGTCCTGAGCTGCTTTTCTCCTCCACATTCTTATTCCATCATGTGCTGCCTCATCTTAAGCCCTAAGGATGGAGTCCACCATCAATGGACTGAGACCTCTGAAACTGTGAGTCCCAAATAAATTTTTCCTCTCTAAAGTTGTTTTGGTCAGGTCTTTTACTGAGCTTTTTGGTGCTATGATCAAAACAGCTGTTTGTTTTAATGCATTTAAATTTAAATACTCACATGAAATACAAACTGCCATATTGGACAGCATAAAAACATTTCTGATATGTCATAGATGCTCAGCAGATATGTGTCTCACATCTGAGTGCAGTGGCACATGCCTTAAATCCTCGCAGCTTGGGAGGTGCAGACAGGAGGATCAACAGTTCAGAGTGAGCCTTACAAATTAATGAGGCCCTAAGAAACTCACTGAGACTCTGTCTCTAAATAGAATACAAAAGGGCTGTGGATATAGCTCAGAGGTTCAGCACCCCTGGGTTTAATCCCTAGTACCAAAAAAAAAAGTTTTAAAAATACCTTTATTTATATATTTTCATGTGGTGCTGAGGATTGAACCCAGTGATTCATATGTCACAGGCAAGCGCTCTGCCACTGAACTACAACCCCAGCCTATGGACTAACTTTTTTCTCTGCCATCTGCTCAGAACTTACAATGTGGCTAGGCATACAGCAGGTGCTCAAGATGTATTTGAAGACATTTGTCTCATTACAAAGTAACAGGTGTTATATAAATAATTTTAAAGGAACATTTAGGTAAGAACAAAGAGCTCCTGCAAAAAGGAAAACAAAACTTGGTAGTAGATGCAAGACCTGGAGGATAAAGGTAGATGAAGAAATCAGACATGGAGCACAAACACCAGAGTTAAAGAGGAAAGATAAGAAAATAGGCAACCTGTCCACAATACCACATATCTCGAATAATACACATACCAAAAAAGAGAATAAAACAATTTGACAAGTATGAGGAAATTATGAGATCTATAAACCCAAGAGAGCCAGGCATGGTGGCACACGCCTATAATAGCAGAGACATGGCAGGCTGAGGGAGGAGGATCTTGTCAGGTATCTCAGTCACAGAATCAAAAAACTGACTACTGCCTAGTGTTTGAGTGAAGGTTTGAGCCAAAGGCACACTGTTGTGCTTCAGGCAGAGAGAGAGCAGGGAGGGGACACACAGCACAGGGTCACATTACGGGCATCTTGGCACTGCAGATGTAATCCTGAAATAATGCAGCTTGCTCCATGCAGCTCCTTCTATCTCTTTGAGATTTAGAGTACAAAATGTTTGTAAAATAAGAGAAATACATAAATACAAATAAGTAAGGTAAATAGAAATACCCAATAAAATTATGTCAATGGAAAAGACAAGAGTATGAATTACCTTAAAGTCTAAAAAAGAAAGAAAATCTCATTGTGAGACTATTTAGCATGAACTTGAAGAGCTTCATGAGTACATCCATGTTTCATCATTTTGGAGCAAGTTTGCATTGTCAATAATGGGAATGCCTGGCAGACATGAGCCCAGTTCACAGTATACACGGTATCTCTCTCACCCTTTCCCCACCAAGTACACACATATACATGTACACATATGTTTTAAGAGTTACACAGAATCAGAAGGACTTCTGAAGAATCTTGCAGAAAAGTCCACACACCTCAGAGTTCACTTTCTTGGAAAAGAAATATAAAGTGTCTGTTTTACAAAGGCAGAATATATAAGTAACTCTATGGCTGCCACAATCGACACTAAACCCCAGTCCCAATTCACTAGAAAATGAAGGTTTTCAATGCTAATTTCTTTACTTATAATTTAATTTGTTAAAATATGAATATATATTTGGTTTTAAAAGCACCCAAAAAGATCTTGAGATAATTTGGAGGTTGTTCAAAATCAATGGCCTTTCTCCAATAACCCACAGACAACTGAAAATCAAAAGCAGCAAAAAATTATAATACAAGCTAAGTTAAAGAAGTTCTCAAAGAGTACCAGAACTCTTCACCTCTTTTGCCATTATTAAAAATGCAAAAAAATTACATCACAACATTCTTCTCAAATTACATGTTCAATTATTAATATACATTATATTTCACCTGTAATCTATATTTTTGGTGTGATTCCAAGGGATACTGGTAAAATTGGGAAAAGCTTGCATTGCACTGAATATGTTTTATGGGAATTTTATCAGATAATAGCTTAGCACAAATAAGGTTGAGTTTAAAAAACAAATCTGGAGATATAGTTCAGTGCTTGCCTAGCATGTTGGAGGCCCTGGGTTTAATCCCCAGCACTGTAACAATAATAGTGATAATAATAAAATTAAAATTAAAAATCCCCATTTAACATTAAACTTAGCTTAAAAGAGAGGTCAGAAAAAAATAAAAATGCAATAAGGAAACAAACTCAGTCATACTGAGCTGATGTAAACTAGCATAGGGGAAATGAGATCTTTGTTGTTGTTGTTGTTCATGTGTATGTTTTGCATTTGCCAAGCACATTAATTTACAGACTGTTAAGACCACTTCCCACTTCAAAGGCAGAGCCAAGTGTCTATGGCAAAGACCTTACTGTCCACAGATCCCATGGCATTTGCTATCTGGCTGCTGTGGGCTGATGTTTGTCGCTCCCTGGTATTGGTATGTTGAAATCACAACCCACAGTGATGACATTAGAAATCAGGGCCTTCTGGGAGGCAACTGGGTGATGAGGGCAGATCCCTCATAAATAGAATTAGTGCCTTAGGAAGCTAACCCTAACCCTTATATCATGGAGGATGAGCTTTCTATGATAACAGGAAGCCCTGCCAGACACCAAATCTACTGTATCTGATCCCTGACTTCTCACCCTGAAGAACAGAAAGTAATAACTTTCTGTTGTTTATAAACTATCTAGTTGATGGTACTTTGTCATAGCAGCCCAAACAAAGACTTTGGCCATTTACTGCAAAAGTGAACCAATTCCTCCTATATATTCTACCATTAGAAACAAAAGACCAAGCAGAACAAATTATCTTGTAAATAAATACTCATGAAGGTCCATAGCATACATAAAACATGATATCAAAAGAGATGTAAGACTGGATTTCAAAAATTAACAACATGTCACAGAATCCAGAATGGTAACATGACAATAAAACCCTGACTTTTCTTGTATGTGACTTAGTCTATTAGAAGGACTTCAGGATTTTAGCTTGAATATTAAACCTCTTTGTACAATTTCGCCTGGTCAGATCCAACAAATAGACACTTAGCTTAATTGTACTGTGTAATTATACTAGTTCTGAACAAAAAATATCAGAGAAAAACTTTTATTTTCAACTAATGGAATAAGTTGTAAATATGCTGTTTTATTAAAATGAAAAATCTCTTAAACAAACTGGAAACACCACAGGACTCATTTTCAAAACAAACAAGAATATACTGTTATATCCAATTTAAGTTATGTTGATGTGTGCTTTGAGCCCTTGGTTGAGAAATAAAGATGACAGCAACACTCAACTAAATATGATTTGACCACTAGATAGAAATATATTGAATAAGAAATAGCAATGTTTCATAAAGCTTATTGTTATATTCTCAAATAAATATTTAAAAGCTGGGGTAATTTTAATAGTATTATGGCAATGAAATAATTATGAATGTGCTACAGATTGTTAAAAACAGCAAACAAAAAACTAATAAGACAAAATAATTGGATTTTTCATGTGATACTAAATTATTTTAGTGAATTTTTAGTAACATGGAACTACATAATATATGTTCTTTTAAGAGTAGATATACCTTATTGATTGCAACTGTATATTTTTATAAAATACTAATTTCAACCACAAGCTAATACAGTGCTCCACTTACACAACATTCTCAGCATAGTACATAAATCCATTTAAGATTTCCTTCGCTGTGCAATGAAAACGTAGGCAGTCACTAAAATGTGCAAAACTTTAATGACTGCATGTCTTCCTCTGAAGGGCAAAATCCACAAAAAGGCTGGCAGATGGAAAGCATGGTCTAAAGCCCCTTAAATGAATTTTAAAAGCCATGCTCATGTGAGCATCTTTAAGATGAACTCTCCAGAGCAAAGGCAATGCAGATGGATCAGTTCTTCAAAAGGATACTCTGATGCACCTCGTCCAGGACACAGATACTTCACATGAAGCACGACTAAAAGGCAAGTGACCCAGTGCAGTTACCTGATGAACAGTCATGGTAGGATTCATGAATAACCAGAGTAGCAGCAGTCAAACCCAGCCAAGCCACACAGTGGCAATAAACAGCCATCCATCAGCAGCATCAGCTCTGTTCCTGACAAGAAAACACCACCTCAGCGCCCCACAGGACTAAATGCAGGCCAGGAGGAATGTGAAATCACCATCTGTGATCTTGTTTTCTAATCAGCAGTGTTCCCAAGTGAGACATCTGAGACAAGACTTCCTCTTTATTCCTTGGGCTCACCAAGACTGATGAATGTCCCACTGAAGGGCTGTGCAAGAAGAAATAAAATCAGCAACAAGTGGTGAACCTGCGCAGGCTACAGGTAACCTGGCTCCAGCACAACCCTGGTGAATGGAAGGGAGCAGGACAGAAATGTGGATTCCAGGAATTGTCCCCCCAACACACAGACACACACACACACACAACAAACAAAAAAACTCTAGGAAACAAAAGCTCCCCTGGATTAGGGCCTGGCAGGACAAGATGGCTGCATCCTGGAGAGAGAATAGGACAACAAGACAGCTGGGAACAGCTAAGGTGGACTTGTCCCCATAGGCTGGCCACTGCTGACCTTCTACAAAATCTGCAGTGTAGTAGTAGCCTAGGATGCAGTGCTGGGTAGAATAGTGTCCAGACAGCACAAGAAGAAATAGGAGCCAGGGGACCACCTGCCCTCAGACATTCCCTGGTCCACACCTGCTTATCAAACCCTGAGAAGCTGGTTGATACAAAATCACCAGTCTGCCTCAGTCAGATCAGGCTCCTCTCTGAGCTACCAGTTTCTGCCATACTGGAAGATCTGGAGGGTTCTGCACTATGGTGTCCATGGTTCTCAGACCTGGCCTCATGCCCTTCCTCAGTAGGACCTATCAGCAGCTAACACTTCAGGACAATGCAAGCTCCCTGGCCACACAAGGTAAACCTGTCAGCACAATTACCATCAAAGAATCACAGAAAGTATCACTGAGGCAGAATTAAAAACAAGCCAAAAATGTGAAAGGATGTGGTAAGAGTACACAGAAAATTAAATACCTTCTCTAAACCTGAAATACTATTTATTAACAAAACATGTTACGGAAGTGAAAGGTCTTGTAAATCATTAACTAACCCAAGGAGCCATCATCCAGAAACTAGGCCATCCAGGACTGTCTCTGTCTCTAAAATTTGAAAGGACATGAGCAACTTCTAGTGTCTATTATTTGACATGAGAAATATGCTTGAGAAGGTACCAAGGGAAAATGACTACAAAATTACCCAATGATATATCATAAAGGACTAAAGTCTTTTTCCAATGTGGAAATAGTTCAAAACTTTTTGGAATGAACATTTCTAGAACTGTAATTTGTTATCTCATCATACCCAGGCTTTGAGAAAAGCATTCTGACAAAATCATAGAATTTACAGGGAAATGGATGGCATTAGAGCAGATTATGCTAAGTGAAGCTAGCCAATCCCTAAAAAACAAATGCCAAATGTCTTCTTTGATATAAGGAGAGTAACTAAGAACAGAGTAGCGTCGAAGAGCATGAGAAGAAGATTAACATTAAACAGGGATGAGAGGTGGGAGGGAAAGGGAGAGAGAAGGGAAATTGCATGGAAATGGAAGGAGACCCTCAGAGTTATACAAAAGTACATACAAGAGGAAGTGAGGGGAAAGGGAAAAATAATACAAGGCGGACAAATGAATGTCAGTAGAGGGGGCAGAGAGAGAAGAGGGGAGGGGAGGGGAGGGGAGGGGAGGGGGGATAGTAGAGGATAGGAAAGGCAGCAGAACACAACAGACACTAGTATGGCAATATGTAAATCAATGGATGTGTAACTGATGTGATTCTGCAATCTGTATATGGGGTAAAAATGGGAGCTCATAACCCACTTGAATCAAAGTGTGAAATATGATATATCAAGAACTATGTAATGTTTTGAACAGCCAACAATAAAAAATTAAAAAAAAAACTGAAAAGAGAAAAGATTTCAAATAACAAAGAAACTGAATGTTTTTCCATTTTTCTATTAAAAACATCTGTGTCACTTGGAGTTTACTTTTGGGGACCATCCCCCATTTCACATTGCTGGAAAAATACAGCAAGATACAGGAAGCCCTCCAATTTGAGACTCTATTTTCTGACTTCTTTTCTTTCCAGCTACAACTTACTGCTTGCGGGACGAAGGAAACAGGAGCATGGCTGCGTGCACATTTTTCCAGCCTCACTTAAAGATGCTTAATTTTTGACAATTGACTAACCACTAAATGAGTAAATTTTAATTATTTATTTTATTTCACATGTTTAGAATGGATATATCTTAAAACGAAAGCAAAATTTCCCTGCCTTGACAAGTGATCTGTCAACATAAAAAAACATCACTTGCATATCTGGATGTGAATGACTTAGGATCATTACATAAAACAACAATGACCATGATGTGATACAGGTGAGCTGTGGGTGCTGTGGATGATGATGGTGTGGAGTCCTACAGCTAAATAGGTACTGACCTTAACAGCCATCATAAAAAATTTTCTTTAGAAAGCCTCCAAAATCATGATGATTCTGATTTAGTTTTTCTCCTTGGTTCAAGGGCATGGGTCTCTCAGGTTCAGCGCAGCTGACTTTCCAGGAAATCCAAAGCTCATACTGTCTTTTCGAGGCCATCTCCTGGCTTACTGTCTCTTTCTCTGTTATCAGGGTGCTGCCTCAATTGTTGATGTCACTCAAGTCAGCTTGCTGTGCTTTCCTTACCAGAATCACTGGAACTCAAACCATAACCCATGAACTTACCTCTTTCCAACTCAGTAGCTTACACCAAACTGGAGGTCAAGGAAAAGGCACTCTTAGGACACAAGGTTCTGGGACAGATTATTATACACTTTTTGTCTTTGGAAAATGAGGAGCTTAAATTCTGTAAGAAAAGGTTGTGACAACTTCAGTTTGTGATAACCTAACCTATTTACAGGTACTTCAATCATACTGTGTAAGAGCAGAAAGCTTTCATGTCTGGCTGCCCCAAAGACTCTGCTTACACCAAGAGAGCATCTTTAAGTGTAAGTGTGGCTAGAAAAGTGTGCATACAGGCCTGCTCCTGCTTCCTTCCTGGGCCAAACAGTAAGTTATAGCTGGAAAGAAAAAGAAGTCAGAAAATAGAGTCTCAATTAGGAGGGCTTCCTGTATTTTGCTATATTCCACCTGTAAAATGTGTGTGGGGGGGAAATCCCCCAAAGTAAACCCCAAATGACACAGAACATTTTTAATAGAAAAATGGAAAAACATTCAGTTCCTTTGTTTAGTTAGGCTTACACTTTATTAAATGTTGGGAGGAATTCACAGGCTTCCCCCTGGAAAATCCACTAGCAGCACTGCAAAGCTGTGTGGGAAATAGACTGCACAAGAAATAAGATCTAATGCAGAGAGAGAGAGAGAGAGAGAGAGAAAGAGAATGAGAGCTCATGTATAATGGCATAATTTGTCGTGAACATACTTTATATACAGAGTTATGAATATTGTGCTATGAATGGATAATTATGAATGTAATGCATTCCACTATTATCATGTATGTAATAAATAAATTAAAAAAAAAAAAACAAGAGGTGCCAAGAGTCTGCCTCTCCTGACTAGCTGACATCCTCATCAGCTCTTGCTTGATCTCAATTAGCATTTGAAAGGCTGGGAACCCTCCAGAAAAGCCTGGCCTTCAGAAATGCATCAACTCTGTCAATCATACTTCCTCAGACCAATCTTGTGTCTTTTCAACTAACTTTAGTCATTGTCACACATGAAGACTGGGACAATAAATAACTTATTTTTCATTCCCCCAAGGGGTTGTTCTTTATAAACTGATCAGATACTCTACCACAGCTTTATGTGCTAGAGACCCTGATCAACTGTTGATGATGCAGAATCTGACTCAAAAAGTAAAGTGCTGTTCAGCTGTCTTTTCTGAGCCAAGCCATCACATGAGAGAAAGAGGAGCTGGCTGGGAGTCACCATGGCAGGATTCAGTGTCAATCGTCATCTGCCCACCTAGGGCATGCCACCTCCCTTCCAACTACCAAATCGTGGACTTCTTTGCTTCAAGATTTGTTCTAATCACAGTAAAGCTGGGGGGCCCCGGAACAGTCACCCTCTGGGAGTAGCACAACTTAATACCCCAGCCCATTGAGTGGGAAGACTAAGGCACATGATTTCTTCTTTCCCTGGTGAAAAGAAGCTCCCATCACACACTACGATGACTCACTCCTTAACACAGTCTCTTAGGCCCTTTGCCTATCTCATGTTCTCACGTCCCAAAAACCTTGCCCTTGAACCTTATTTCAAGGTCAACTTCCAATGGGACTCAAGCCATGGAAAACTGGAACTTTTTCCAGTTAGACAAGAGGAATTAGGTATGTGAGATCTATTGTACAGTATGATGAATAGAATATGGTAATAATAGGATATATTTCAAAATCTCAGAGTAAGTTTCAAAGGTTATCACCACAAGAAAAAGTATTTGAGATTATGGATATATTTATTAGCTTGAATGAATACTTTCTCTTGTGCATATGTATTATCATTTTTTATCCCATAAATATATGGAATTATAATTTCTCCATTTGCAATAAAAATTTTTAAAACGTCCCTTGGTTACTCCATTGTGTCTCCCTATAGTTTTCACTGCCACTTCTGCTATAAATGATTTCATTACACCCCCCTTTTTTCCTTAGGTCTTCACTTTGGGGCTTCTGATCATTTCTCACAAATGGTATTTATATAAGCAAATATAATTTAGGCATTTAAGAGTGCACCAAGAGGATCAAGGAAAACAAGATCAAGAAAAGCCCATGAGAGTTACTTAGAAAGTTGAGTTTGTGTGATAACATAGAAAAAGAAAGCTGAACCAGAACACAAGAGAATACAGTATCAGTATAATTGTACATACTTTTATCTCCATTCATAAGTCTCATACTCAATAAGACAATGTCACAGGACAGTTGAGATCAAGGAAAGTGGCACCAGATTGTCAGGACCCAAGAGGTGGCTATCTTTGTCCAGTTATTAAATTTCCCTGAGCCTTATCTGTAGTTTCCTCATCAAAGATCTGGGGGAAATAATGGCACCTACCCATAAGGTCATCATGAGAATTAAATAATTAGTATTTATAAGGCACATAAAACACTACCTGGCACATAGTGCTGATTAATGAAGAAATCTGGACCTCAATAACTTCAATTAGATTCTCACAAAGTTGCTTGTAGTAGACACAATATATCCTAAGAAGAATTCTGCAAACATGGTGTTTAGCATAGTGTTTTTAGAAGGAGAAGGAACATCTAGATCTGACAAACACCAGAAGGGGCGGTAAAGTCCACAGCACACTGGTGCCATCATGACCCCATTCCTTCCATTCTGTGACTCTCCCATCCACTGTGTGCAGCTTTTATGCATCTTTTTTGAAGGCAGAGCCAAGGAAGAAGCTGCTTGTCCTCAAGGAATGCTTTCTTTGTAAAGCAAAGACCAGAAAAGGACAGCCAGGCATCCCAACTCCTATGTGACATTCAGATTTTGAGAATTGTGTTTTTCAGCTTCTAAAACTAAAAATACTCAGAAGGAGCTGAATGAGACAATGGACACCTCCCTCACAGCTGAATGCCCTCTGGTTTCATGGCTAGGTTTGCAGTTTAACTTTCTAAGACTGACTGCCCGTGGTCCCAGATATCGACAGAAAACCAAATTGGAAGAGACTTAGGAAAAACATTTCCATAGTCAGGACAAACTAAGCTGTGTGTGCCAAGCCACTGGCCCCCACAGGGGAGGTTCTGAAGCACCCGCCACTCCCACAACCTTTTCCATCTCCCAGGCTGGAGGCAGAAGCTCCTGCTTAGCTTTCTTCCCTTTGCATCTGCTTATTTCTATGAGCAACAGGAATGACAGGAACCAAGATCCATGAGACAGTGGGAAAATGACTGGAAGTACTTTCAAAGACTAGAGAAATTGCTCAGGGTAATGTGAATGCTGAGAAGGTATTACTGCTTTGTAGAAATAGAGGTGAGGGGTCTGCCTACTGCCGTTTAAAGCTGGAGGTAATTATTAATTAGCAATGTCACCTGTCTTCAATTGTAGGTACAGAATGTACAGAATGTAACAGTGGAGTGAAAGGGAGATGAATTAAAGGAAAAGGAAGATAAAAAAAAGATGGGTGGTAGTGATCATCAGACCTTCTAGGTGACCTCATTCCCTGGATCTCATAATTTTCTTTCCATGTGTCTCCATATCTCAGGTTTTGACATCCAACCCCCGAGACTAGAGAACCTAGTGAGTGCTCTGCCCCTTCCTCCTTCCAGTTCCCCTCCTGGCCAGCCTGGCAACATGGGAAAGTCCCCAATACACCAGAATAAAACTAGCAAATTAAAGATGCATGGATCAGGTTGAAGGTAATTACTTTCCCATTACACAGAGTGTTCATTAATATTTACTAAATTCCTCTTAATTGAAATGTTGTGCTATGTAATTTGAGAAACTATCCAAATAATTCTCCCCACAAAACTATCAAAATAATTTTTTGATCAAAAGGGGAAAAAAGAATCCCCACTCCATCTTTCTGCTTATCAAGTCCTTTAGAGTCACGGGTAAGAACGAGAACTCCAGCTCTGCAGTGGCTTTCTGGACTCATAACACGACTTCTTTTAAAAGTGGAAATGGACAGGAAGGATGCTGTTCAATTGGTATTCAGAAATGACTAAAAATAATACTAATGATCCAACCAACAAATTAGAATCTTTACCAATTAAAAGAAGAAAACATAGAACATCAGTTTGTCTTCAAAGGGCATAGAGCAAGAGAAAACAGGAAAAATACCTCTCATTAAGAAGAGAACGGGAAAACATACTAGTGGAAGCTTCTAGTCTTTCCAATCTGTTGATCAGCCAGTCAAAGGAACCAGAAAATTGAGCTGTTTTTACAATTTCCTGTAATTAGAGCTGCTGCAAAAGAAGATGATTTCACATTGATACAAGTTTCCAGTTCAAACAGCAAGGTAAGCTAATCAGAATCTTCAAACTGACTATCTTCACGTTTCATTTGCAAATGCACACACACGGAGAAAACTCACATGAAAAATGACTTGATATTTATTGATGGGACTGAAAAATAAACTTCTACTCATTAAAGGGAATAAATTCCAGAGAACAGCATCCCACATAGGGAAGTAATAATGAGGGGATTGAAAACCAGCAGCCTAGGAGCTTCCTCAATTGGGTTCTGATATCCACTGCTTTTATTAGCAATGAGGTAAATTATTTCATTCCTCTAGAGTAATAGGAACACTTTAGGTCTCCTGAACATGCAGCATAAAACACCAAGAGATGTAACAGCAAGTATACAGAAGAAAGTAACTGAATGTCACATGGAACACTAGGTGGGAGGACAATGGTTAGGAAGTATGGAAACCATGTTATTTTTTTCCCACATCTCTCCTTCTCACTTTGGAGAGTCACAAGGCATTCTAAAGACTCAGATAACTTGAAATTATCTATTCTAATTTTGCTTGATCTAGCATTTTCTACAATCCTTCACCAAAAAACCCTTCTTGTATGAAATTCCTACATGACTTTTGTCTCTTTCAACGTAGGATTTATACTTAATTTAAAATTTTAAAGTAAAAATTAAACTGAATCAATTATCCCAAAGTAAGCCAAGTAATTTTTTTAATAAATTCTGCCCTTATACCCTTACGATGGGTCAGAAACAGCACAAGTGCTTACTGAGGGTTGGTGAGATTTTTAACAATGTAATGTTTAAAAGGAGGAAGACTTGCCCATAAGGAAAATTACTATTAACCATCTGGCAGCTCTGGGGAGCTAAGAGCTGGAATCTGAGGCTACTGCCTACCTGTCACCTTCAAATCAAGAGCAGGAGGCACCATGCTTAGACTGTGTGGCCAGACTTAAATATGTCCCTTGAAATTCCTCTTTCCAAAGACAAAAAGACAAATAAAAGTTGTTGTCTCGTCTAGAGAAAGAAGCAAGATTATAGAATAAGACAGAAAGCCTTCTCTTCCTACAGCTTCCTCAGAAGAACTTCAGTTTCCCCAACTCATATATAGTATCAATGGGTGTAAATTTAAAAGTAGCTCCCATCTTATTTCATTATCTACCTTTATATAATGAAAATATATTAATTTGGGGAGGGGGGGTAATGGAGATTAAATCCAGGGGCATTTTTAACACAGGGCTACATCTCCAGCCCTTTATATCTTTTTTATTTTTGAGACAGGGTCTTGGTAAGTTGCTGAGGCTGACCTCAGCTTGCAATCCTTCTAGCCTCCTAAGTCATTGAGATTATAGGAATGCACCACTGTGCCCAGTGAGATGTTTTAATTTTAAAATCAAATAATACAATAAAACTATTCTTTTTTCAAAACATAGAGAAAACACATTCAAAGTGGCATGGCTATCACCATCAAATGTCTCAGAGTGCTCCTCTCACCTCCAAAGTACGATGGTAACTTTAAAACGTGCATCAAAAGGGTAGACAAAGGCCCTTTTCTAAATGAAGAACAAGCTTATGATACTTTAAACTGATCTTTTATTTCTGGCTAGGTGGCCTTGAAGACTAAGACTTCTCTTCCTCTTTCATCACTTTTTTCCTTATTTATTTCAGAAATACTGATGGGAATGCATCAGGCCCTATGTCTGGCACAACAAATACAAACCTGATCAAACCACAACTCTAACACAGTGGCTTGTAGGTCATTATCTACAACATTTTGAATCCCTTTACATCTGATACTATACTGTTGCATGTTATGCAAAACATAGAAGATATGTGATTTCTCAATATGACTGCTTTCAGTCTTCTATGGAATAAGAATATAGAGTTGTTAAAGAACTATGTTAAATACAATAACATAATAAATCTCTTATGAAATGCTAGTTTGCTGAAATAATTTTATTCATGTTGAATAACTAACTAATACCTAAACATTTATTATATCAGAATGTGAAATGCAGGCAATATTGGTAATTAGTCAAAAATTATTATTGTAAAAAAGTACTTTTTATTATGGATGGTCTACATTGTGAAATGGTGCAAAAGTAATACATGTTCAGTAGAAAACTCACTTCACATTTTCAATTTTGATCACTTCCTGGGCTAAGGAGCGAGAATTCTATGCTCTCTAGGGATAGGGATAGGGATACTGGGTAGTGACAGAGAGTGGCAGATCCCAGTTAGACATATGGTCATCAGAATTTACAATCCTCTACAATGTACTCTGTTGCTAGCATGGAGAGGATCCGCATATTCAATAAATTAAATGAGGCATCCATGGGCCTTTCTCCTGTTCCTTACCTTGGACTCAGAGCAAGGTATCTGCCATCTGTGAACTGAGATCTCTGAAACTGTGAGTCCCAAATAAGTTTTCCCTCCTCTAAGTTGATCTTGTCAAGAATTTTGGTCACAGCAATGTAAAAGCTGCCTAAAACACTGCAGAAATTGGTCTCTTCTGTCATTAAAAAAGCAGCCACCAATCCTGTTTGTTTCATACTTTGAATTGTGTAAAATGAGTATTCACAGAGAGTCCATCAAAGTCATTTTCAGACATCTTTAGAAAATCATGCCTGCTTGCCAGCATCTCACAGATTAATTTTGTGAACATCAGAAAAAATGTATGATAGAGAACCACAGCCACACTATTCAAACTGAGAGTATCTGTGTCTATGGCATCTGAGGTCTCCTACACAGCAGCTCATAAATCTAATTTTTTCATTGTCCACCTGAAACACATATTATATATCCAGGTCAAATTCCAAATTGTTATAGACCATTGTTCTCACCTTCCCCTTCTCTTTGCAGACTAAACACAAACTCTGAAGACAAGAGAAAAGCAAAAGAAGGTGGTAGCTTATTTCACACACAAACCATGAATCTAGCATCTACCTATTTGGAGGAATGAGGCTGGGGGTGCTTCATGAATTTACAGTTGATATTTGAACCATATGTTTTGGTAGCTGAATAAAGGGCAGTGAAATGCAAATAGCTTATAGAATTCCAATCATGGTGCAGACCTGAGACTCTCCCAGCCAGACTGAGTTATAAATGTGCATCAATGCATATGGCCCTTGAGCATGCAACCAGTCGGGTTAAAGGGGAAAGGATGACACAGCCCTTTTGAAATAATATCTCAGAACCATGTATTCCAGATGATTTTCTCAGGAGCAGGGGACCAGTTTTAAATATTGGATTTTGGTGTTAATTTTTCCACAATCCTTCTTTCTGCCACAATCATATTCCTCCCTTTTTGAAAGAGAATATTTATTCTGTGCCACTGTATATTGGACTTAGAAAAACTTGTTTTTTATTTTACCAGTGCTCATGGTCAAGATCTTGCCTTGAGTCTCAGAGGCGACTTTGGACTTGAACAGGACTATTTGGGCAGTGCTGTGTCTGCTAAGAGTATGGAACTCTTGTAAAGGGACTAATGGCTTTTTATACTATTATAAAATATAAATATATTTAATACTTTTATACTATTATTATATTTATAGCTATTAGGGACTAGGGACAGAATATTATGGTTTGGATATGAGGTGTCCCTTAGAAGTTCAAGCTAATGCAATAATATTCAGAGGAAAATAAGTAGATTATGAGATCATAACCTAATCAGTCCAACTGAGTGGTCACTGTAGGCAAGTGGGACAGGGCTAGAGGTGGTGGGTTACTAAAGGTGTATCCTAAAATTGCTATTCTTCCTGCAGTTCCTTCCTTTCTGTTCAGCTTCTTAACCCATCATCATTAGAGCACATCTCCTACCCTGGGCCCTGTCCCCATGATGTGCTGCCTCAACGTGAACCCAGAACAGAGAAGTTGGCATTCCATATACTGAGACCTCTGAAAATTGGATCCCTAAATAAACTTTACTGCCACTAAGTTGTTCTTATCATGTATTTTGGTCACAGTGATGCAAAAACTGACTGAAAAAAAGGCCTAGATCCTTTGTTTTTCTATATCCCTTTACTGTTTCCACACATATAGCAACAGGTTCCTCTGTTGCCATGGTAGCCAACAGTCTAAGAACACAGACTTCTAACAGTTGGATATTTAAGCCACTGGGAAGAAGGATCTGAAGGACTTTGACTTATGCCACTGGATTTGGCAGCATCACTTTGTGGGCGCAGCAATCAGAGCTCAGCGTGACTGATCTTCAATGTGAGTGTGTGTGTGTGTGTGTGTGTGTGTATGTAAGATAGAAAGAGAGAGGATAGAGAAAAAAAGAGATATTCTGCTCGTAATTTGCCACACTTACATGCTGTGGCATAAATGAAAATGCTGGAATGGGAGAATGGACACTTAAACAGCTCTACTTTCTAGAGAAAGAAATTTAGTAGTAACAACATAAGACATTAACATATTTGTGAGCTTTGGACCACTGATCCAAAAAATAGGAATGTAAAGAGAGAGAGAGAGTCAAGACATTGATTGATAAAGAGGTATTGACTAATATTAATAATAAGAAAATTATTAAAGGTCTTATTAACCTAAGGATCAGTGAATACAAAACTAAATGCTCATTAATAAGTGACCACTGATATAGCATTAATAAGAATAGGATTAAGAATGACACAATGGGAACTGGGGCTGTGGCTCAATGGTATCTCACTTTCCTTGCATGTGTGAGGCACTGGGTTCAATTTTCAGCACCACATATAAATAAATAAAATAAATAAAGGTTTATCAACAACTAAAAAAATATTAAGAAAAAATGCACAATGGTCATATGTGTGTCTCCTGCTGGCTGTACTGTCATATATAATAATCTCTCTACTGATGTGACTCCACATGTATATGAATGTGTGTATATATGTACAATGTATGTTAATACAATTATGTGTGTATGAAGAAAAAAAGAAAGATTATGAGGAAATCCACCAGATTCTTTTATGAATATCACATATTTCCTCTGGATCATGGCATGAGAGTGGCATTTATTTTCAACTTTATATTTCCTGAATTTTTCAAATTGTATTCAGTTTGAAATATAATATCAAATATCTTGAACTATCTTTCAAATATCTTGAAAAAGTGTAAGTGGAAACAGGTAGAGGTGCTCATATTATACAATACAATAGAAAGAGAAAGGTCTGCCTCTTCTCTTCACTGGAGAACACAAACACAGGACCCACTTCTGACAAAGTGGGTTAGTTATGAATGAAAAAAGGAATGGGAATTATTGCTAAAGTGCATGACTCTCTTCCCAATACCTTATAACAAGGTTTTTGTTTCCTTTGGAAGTTTGCAGATTGAGGCAGAACTTGGATCTGTTCACAATGGAAGATACATTCTACCATAGCAACTGCACTGACAAAGAAGACTGCATTTCTAACTGCAAACCAAACCTGAGCCTCTCTGGAGGCTATTGTCCCTATAAGGACAGAACTGACTGGAAGGACAGTAGCTCCTCTGAAGACTCTACTTCTGAGGCTTCTTTCTGCTACTCCCTCCCTCCTGTCCAAGAGGGACAGCTGACTGAAAGTGAAAGTATGACCATAGGGAGACCAGAACAAATCCATGAGTCAGAGCAGCTTTGTGGACTACCTATTGTCCGTGTTGTGGATGTTTATCTGGGCTCCCACTATGAAGACGCACTAGCTACTCTCAATCAACACAGAGACTACCAGTGGATGGACAAGTACCCAAAGGGGAGGATGAGGAAGATTCTCTGGAAAATGGAGGTTCTAATGAGATACCTAAAGGTATTTCCAGATGATCTGAAAGATGATGATGATGATGATGACAATGAAGATGAAGATGATTATGATGAAGATGAAGACCATGACAATGGAGACTATGATGAAGACAAAGATGATGATGATGATGATGAAGATGAAGATGATTATGATGAAGATGAAGACAACGACCACAGAGACTATGATGAAGATGAAGATGAAGATGAAGATGATGAGGTGAGCATGGAGCTGCTAGATTTCAGAGCTAGGGATAGGCCCAGTGGGGGTGCCAGGTTTGACAGCTTGGATTCAGTCATTCTACCTGCTGTGAAGCAGAGGTGGAACCCAGTATGCCAAGAGATGAGCAATGAAAGAAGGAAGGCAGCTAAGAAAGGAGGTATGGAGAGATAAATAAGGAAAACGCCAAGGAGCACTGAGAGAGAAGAGAGAGGGGGAGGAACAAAGAGAAGGATGAATAATAATTCTTTTAAAACGTGTGTGTGTGTGTGTGTGTGTGTGTGTGTGTGTGTGTGTGTTTCTAATGATTAATGAGTACTTATAGTTCACATTTACATTCGTGCTATTTTGGTTAAGGAAAAAAAATTAGATTTCCATAAATGAGCAAACATTGACTTCATTGCTGCTGACACTACACATTTCTAACTCATCCTCATTCTCTTCTCAGATGATAAGCCAGCAGACAGTCACTGAAGACGCCCTCTCAGTCTCATCAGGGCAGTCAATGGAGGGGGACATGCCTATCCACTCAGAAACCACATCGTGTCTGAACATCAGGTCCATAATCCACTGGTTCAGAAAGCGGGTGGTCTCCTCCCTACCTGGGAGAAAGCGCCGACACAGTCTATAAGGACCCCAGTCTGCTGTAATCGAAGAAAAAATGTTTTCGTAGAGGCAAGAGACTCCAACCTCAGTAGCCCCTCAAGTTAGGAAACCCTATATACTCATAGCATTTAAAATTTGTTGAAAACCCCTATTCAATAGTTCCCATAGTTTTATGTTTTTTACAAATTAAAAAATATTGTTGTTATTCATGACTTCCTTCTCTTCCATCATATAATGTGGGTCAAGGTTCAAATTATATATGTTGTCTAGAAGAGTTATATGCATTCTCAGATATCTCAGGTGGTGGTAGGATTCCTAAACTAAAGGCATTCTGTTTCTCTCTCTCAACATCCCTTCTTACTGCATTTGTCCCCATTTTATTTGTTTTATTATTTCATGTGTTTCATCCTCTTTGATCATTAACTCATCTCCCCACAGCCAGAAGGCAGCAGGACACCTGTTAGACTCCCACATGGCAGGATGATTTTGGAGGAACTTCTGGGTCTTGAGCAAGTGGCAGCAGAAAGGGAGGCAAAGAGGAAGCTCATTCCAATTAATAGTATTTGGGGACACTCAGAAAGCCATTCTGATGATCCTGGGCTGGTTCTGGTATGTGGTTCTATCACCTCCTGGCCTATATGTAGGGATTAAACCCGAGATGCTTAACCATTGAGCCATATCCCCAGCCCTTTTAATTTTCTTTTGAGACAGGATCTTGCTCAGAGCCTTGCTAAGTTGTTGAGGCTAGCTTTGAACTTGTGATCCTGCCTCAGCCTCCCAAGCAGCTGGGATCAGAGGCTGTGCCACCATCCCATCTGCATATTTGTACTTTCATGTGATCAGAATGTTAATCCACATATAGGAAGCCTTTGCTTTTTATTTGCCACTTAACATCAAGTCATAGGTTGTCACACTAAGAAGAGCAACTACTTACTGTTGCATTCAATTTTCCAAATGACAGCTTCATCTCAGTTTTCAATAACACAGTATTGTACTATATAAGTATACTATAATGATACATAACTGTGTTGTTAGGATAATTTTATCCTATATGCAAACAATTTTACAGTCAATGTCCTTTTCCAATTTGTACAAATATGTCTGTAGGACACATTTTTAAAGCAAAATTCCCAAAAGTTAAAAGAAGATACCTAAATTTTATAGTACTCATCAGAGAAAGGTTTGTCTGGCTTTTTGAATTTCATCAATTTACACTTCACATGAGAATACATTACTGAGCATTTTCTCCAATGATGGGTATTATCCAAATTTTTATCTGTACCAACCTACTAAGAAATATGTCCTTATTTATTATTTCACTTTGCATTTCTTTATTTGCTCTGTTGAATTTTTATTATTTATTATTCTTGGACTGATGTTTCTGACTGTTGCCAATTTTTCTATCAGGTAATATTTCCTTTTCTTATAGATTTATAACACTCAATGTGTTTTAAAAACTGGACCTTTATCTTTTGTACAGGTCACATGTTTTTGCAAATTCCTGTAGGTTTTTGATTCTATAATTTTATTACCTTAAATGATGCTGATGCCATATAGTCCATTTTATCAGTCTTTGGTTACTTAATAATTAAGTGGTAAGTATTATTCAGATGGAGAGAGTTATTCAGATGTAGAGAGCAGTCCAGTCAGTAACTGATAGGCAACAGACGGATAGATGTGAGTAGTGGGACCATGAGATTATAGGAGGAATTCTATAATCTGGACTACTGTGCTGACCCCTACAGGCATTCTTTTACCAAGCAATTTACCTGCAACCCTACCTGGCTTAAGTCAACAGGAACATTACATTCCTCAACAAGATACCTGTTATTTGCAGGAAAAAATGCAACCCCAAAATACCTATAGGAAGAACACCGTTATCTGAGGGAAAGTTTTATGACCCTTACACAGACCAGATCCTAGAACTCCAGGAGATTAGGATAATTTCACATAATCATAACATCTGTAAGAACAGATTCTTAGAGATTTTATGGTTCCAATTAGAATCAGTCAGCAAGGGCAAATTTGACCTAGACTTGCCCTGAAACCTTGCCATGTGCAATGGGACTTGGAAGTCTGATGCCATCCTTCTGTCAGTCAAAAGTCTAAAGGTGGACCTGGGAGGGACTCTGGAAACTTCCCTGGGACCTACAATAAATGTGGAGGGCAGGAGGGGTGCACCTTCCTTCTATGAAGACCCAATCTCTCCTTTGAGAAAGTACCCTTTTCCATCCCTCTAAACTCAATCACATGGCCAAAGTCCTTCCTGTATGATGGCAACAATCAGTGAGAAAGGACTGCCTGGCCACCTCAGCTCCACCATGGGCACTGCAACACAACTACACAGCACTGTGGCTGGCTCTGTTATCTTTGCTAACCATCCCTTTCATGCCACCATGAGCTCTAGGAGAACAGACACCCTACCCTGGCCACCACTGTCCCTCAACATCTGGATTAGAGCCTCTCCCATGGCAGATATTCAATCCATCTTTGATGAGTGGGTGAAGATTCTATTATAGTCTGAAAGTCTGGATCCCCCATTCCAAGATTTATATGCTGAAATCCTACCCCTAAGGTGAGGGCCTTGGGAGGTGGGGACTTTGCGAGGGGATTAGATCATAACAGCAGAGACTTCAGAAATGCAACTAAGGTCCTCATAACACAGAATTTAGAGACACCCTCTTCCCTTCTGCCACGTGACGACACAGTGAAAATGTGCCACCTGACCAGACAGAATCTGATGGAGCCTTGAACTTGGACTTCCCATCCAGGATAAAGAGAAACAAATGTCTCTGATTATAAGTCACCTACTTTTGGCCTTTTGTTATAGAAACCCAGTAGAATAAGAGCTTCTATCAACACCAAGATTCATCAGATACCAAGTCCATGTGACCCCACCCTGACAGCCTCTCTTAAAAAAAGATGTCCCACGAGGAAACCACACAAGGAATTATAATGCTTAACTAAGTTGACAGAAGGGAAAAGGAAGCTTTCCTGGGGTGAGATATTTAAATATATAAATACTCAGAATTATCTGGAAGAAACAGGTGTGGGATGGGTGGGCAATTAATAGGAACTCCCAGTGAAGCAAGAATTAAAGACAGGCAGTCAGTATAGACAGGATGGACAGCAAAAATGGAGGCTAGTTTGGGTCTGGGAGATTGGAGACCACCCTTGGATTGTTAATGCCTCCAGAGCCCTTTGATTACCAAGATCACCTGCTTATACTACCCCTCCCAGAATGCTGTTAATGAAGCAACCCCTGAGCAGCTAGGGAGTTGCTAATTAATGCCCCTGAGCTGCTACCTGCCTAGATCACTCCATTTGGCCCTTCTCTCTGCCCATATGCTTCTCACCTTTGGCCATCCCACCAGTGTCTCCTGAGCCTCCTCAGTGTGCAGAAGGGAGAGAGATAAGAGGAAAGAGGGCAGGAGAACAAAGACAATCTAAAATGTATAAAAGTTGTGGGACACTCCCACTTCTTGGGACAACAGCTATGGCTGGCCCCCTTTCCCCTCCCAGGAGAAGTCTGTGTTACTACTTTTTAAATAAAACTTACTACACTTGTCTCAGAGCACTTCTCTAATGCTCAAACTTTAACATCTGAGGAAGCAGAACTGATAACTGGCAGTTATCCCCAGGAGTAGGGATTTGCAAATATAAAGGGAAAATGTATTTACATACTGGGGCATTTTCATTTTTGAGGGATATACACTAAGAGTTTATCTCTTGATCTAGAAAAAAATAGTTTAAAAGTTAAAAATATTTTTGTGCCTGAAATCACTATGTTCTTAGTGACACACATGTTTATTATACTACTATATTCTTTTAAGAAAAAGTTTCAGGGAATTCTAACTGTGTCAATATTGAGTAAAAGCACCCTCAAATCCTTTCTTAATCAAATGAGATGTTAATAGTTAAGGGAATTGGGTTGGGACCATGGTTCAGTGGTAGAGCGCTCATCTAGCATGCATGAAGCACTGGGTTCGATCCTCAGCACCTCATAAAAATAAAATAAAGATATTGTTCCCATCTATAACAAAAATTAAATATTTTTTTTAAAAAAGAAACCTGCTGAGAGAAAATGCTAACCCAACTTAAGAAAGAAGTCTGTCTCAAGTGTGCCTGTTAATCATAAAGAAAACTGAGAAAGCTTATTCAAAAGATGACAAGACCCACATTTGCACAGTAAAAAAAAATGTTCTTCAAATAATTCAAGTGCTTTTAAACCCCAAGTGCCATTTTCAAACAGCAAGGGAAGAATAAGAAAAATACGCACCTCACAGTTGTGTTTGCACACTTTAATGCTAGACTAAATGAGTCCATCATAAATGGCAGACTATTGTTAAGTAAGCTTCAGAGAAGATCCTTGTTCTTAGTTATTTCTATAATCATTGAATTAAAGACATAGTAAGTTACATAAAAGCCCATGAAAAGATTTAAAAAATAAATAAAAACCTTCTAAAGTGGTTAACTTTTGAAGATTGGAGATGGTGGACTGGAAGTCAGCTACATTTCCAGTTGCTCCATGACGCAAGTTTCACGCATCAGGACCACTGCTTCCCAGTGACATGAGTGAAAGCAGGAATTGACTGAATTTGTAGCATCACAGAGAGTGTTAGAGAGACTCAGAAATTTGGGTTCATTGACCAAAGAATAAGAAAGAATATGTTGGAGCCAAGCTGGCTATGGCAGCAGCAGCAGTGCTCATCCTAGAGAGGAGAGGAAAAACAGAGAGAGAAACACAATGGACAGAAAACCTATATATCAGAGAAGCTGCCTGAACCTAGCTGATCCAGAGGCTGCACTGTGAACCTGTATTTGAAAAGTGCTCAGTGATTTTCAACTGGCCACAGAGAACTTGGTCAGAACCATCTGGAGGCAATCTTTGTACAGCTGCTGCTGCAGAGTTGGAAGGTCACAGCTAACACTGCCACACTGTCCCAGGAAGCTCGTGCCATGTGGCCTAGGATGTACCTCACAGAACATGATTAAAACAGGCACAGAGAAGACTGTACCCAGGGGTCAAGTCAGAATTATGGAGGGTTCTCCTTCGAGTCTGGTAGTGCAAATATGACCCTAGTGGCACCCCCTCCGTCACAGAAAATATTAAGCTATTCCAGAGACCCTCACCATAATTGTTCTTAGGTTATCAGCAAGAATACCTGCAAAAAGGTTCAAGTGAAGTCAGACTTCCTGCTTCTCTGTCTCACAATAACTAAATTTGGCTGTGAGCCCTGAAGAGATCAGCACTCTAGATTCTGAGCACATCTTACTTTTGCACATTTACGGGCAGCTAGTGTCATAAATTTTCGAGTCCAAAATGATATATGATTGTATGTAAGAGTTTTCAGATAGGAAGTGTGTTTACAAATGCAGAGTGCAAATCATGCTAATTTTAGTTCTTCTTTTCCTATCCATATCCCTTTATTTCCTCTAATTGTTCTGACTAGTATTTCAAGAACTATGTTAAATAGAACTGGTAAAAGAGAGCATCCCTATCTTATTCTAGTTTTTACAGGGAATGCTTTCAATTTTTCTCCATTTAGAATGATGTTGGCCTAGGGCTTAGCATAGGTAGCTATCTTTTTGATATGATTCTGTATTTAATTTGCCAGTATTTTATTGATAAATTTTGCATCTATGCAAGAATATAAAATCAATACCCATTAATCAAAGGCATTTCTATATATCAGTGACAAATCCTCTGAAAGAGAAACAAGGAAAATTACCCCATTTACAATAGCCTCAAAAAAGATAAAATACTTAGAAATCAACTTGACAAAAGAAGTAAAAGACCTCTAAAGTGAAAATTATAGAACACTAAAGAAAGAAAATAAAGAACATCTAAGAAGATGGAAAGATCTCCCTTGTTCTTGGATATTCAGAATTAAAATTGTCAAAATTACTGTACTACTAAAAGCACTATATAGATTTAATGCAATTCCAATCAAAATACCAATGATATTTCTCATAGAAATAGAAAAAAATAGTCATGAAATTCATTTGAAAAATAAGAGACCAAAAATTGCGAAAGAAATCCTTAGTAAAAAAGTGAAGTAGGTATCATCACTATATCAGACCTTAAACTATACCACAGAGCAATATTAACAAAAAACAGCATGATATTGGCATCAACATAGACTTGTAAACCAATGGTACAGAACAGAGAAAGAGAGACAAACCCCCATAAACATATATTAGACAAAGGCATCAAAAACATATTTTGGAGAAAAGATAGCCTCTTCAACAAATGGTGCTGGGAAAACTGGAAATCCATATGCAACAAATTATTCCCCTATCTCTCACCATGCATAAAATTCAACTCAAAGTGGATCAAAGGCCTAGGAATTAAACCAGAGGCCCTACACCTAATAGAAGAAACAGTAGGCCCAAATCTCCATCATATTGGATTAGACCCCATCTTCCTTAATCAGACTCCTATAGCACAAGAATTAAAATCAAGAATCAATATAAATGGGATAGATTCAAACTAAAAAGCTGCTTCTCTGAAAAAGAAACAATCAGTGAGGTGAATAGAGAGCCTACAGAATGGGAGAAAATTTTTACTACATGCACATCAGATAGAATACTAATCTCTAGGATATATAAAGAAGTAAAAAATCTTAACACCCCCAAAACCCAAATGAACCAATCAATAAATGGGCCAAGGAACTGAACAGACACTTCTCAGAAGATGAAATACAATCAATGAACAAATATGAAAAATGTTCAAAATCTCTAGTAATTAGAAAAATGCAAATCAAAACCGCTCTAAAATTTCATCTAACTACAGTCAGAATAGCAGCTATTAAATTTCATCTAACTATAGTCAGAATAGCAGCTATTAAGTATACAAACAACAGGGCCATGGCTGTAGCTCAGTGGTAGACCACCTGCCTTGCATACGTGAGGCACTGGGTTTGATCCTCAGCACCACATAAAAATAAATACATAAAGATACTGGATCTATCTACAATTAAAAAAATACAAACAACAATAAGTGTTGGCAAGTATGTGGGGAAAAAGGCAATCATACATTGCTGGTGGAATTGCAAATTGATGCATCCAAAAGTGAAAGCAATATTGAGATTCCTTGGAAAACTGGGGATAGAACCACCATTTGACCCAGCTATCTCACTCCTCAGTCAATACCCAAAGGACTTAAAGTCAGCATACTACAGGGACACAGCCACATCAATGTTTATAGCAGCACAATTCACAGTAGCTAAATTGTGAGACCAATATAGACATCCTTCAGTAGATGAATGAATAAAGAAAATGTGGTAAATATACACAATGAAATATTACTCAGCATTAAAAGAGAAGAAAATTATGGCATTTGCAGGTAAATGGATGGAGTTGGAGAATATAATGGTAGGTGAAGTAAGTCAATCCCCAAAAAACTAAATGCAGAATGCTCTCTGATATAAGGATGCTGTTTCATAATGGGGATGGGGTGCGCAGCATGGGAGGAATAGATAAACTTTAGATAGGGCAAAGGGGAGGGAGGTGAATGGAGAGGGCATAGGAGTAGGAAGATGGTGGAATGAGATGGACATCATTACCCTAATTACATGTATGAAAACATGAGTGGTGCCATTCTACTTTGTGCACAACCAGAGACATGAAAATTTTGGCTCTATTTGTGTAATATGAATTGAGTTGCATTCTGCTGTCCTATATAACAAATTAGAATAAATAAAATAAAATAAAGAAAGAAAAAAGAAAGCAGAGTGCAATAAATGCCTCTAGGTTTGGGCTGGGAGCCTTCACAGGGATGTTTACACTTCAAAGGAGAGTAGTTAGATCCTAGGGAAAATCCTTTACAATAGAAAAATATGAGAGTGAATGGTGCTAACTAGGTTCCCTGAAAACCAGCTGGTGGGGGAAATGGGAGCAGAACCCTCCCTTTCCCAAGCACTACTTTTTCAGTGTCTTTGGTATTCAGGGTTGGGTTAGTTACCCATTCCAGTAAAAGAAGAAAAAATACTTTATTATATAGACTACTTCAAACTGGGAGCCTCTGAGCTTCCCTCTCCCTACACACTGGGTATAAAGTTCTAAAGAATTCTGGACTTGGGCTTCAGATGGACAAATGAATTTAGATGAAAGCCCCCACTATGGAGTTAGCAGCAGGCAATAAACCTGCTTCCTGCTAATTCCTCACTATCTAGCCTCAACTGTCCAACTTCATGACCAGTGGAAGCAGGTGTGAACACTCTCTGGGACTAAGCCTGGGAATGCTGCGTTGGTGGGCAGCAGAGGGGGTAGAGGACTGGCTCCCTCACCCCATATGTGGAATGCTTGGGAGGCTCCTGATATCCAAACTCCCAGCAGAGAGCAGCAACTGCCAGGCCCTAGGGGTGTGCTGATCTAATCTCCCCCAGAGCAGACACCACCCAGCAAAGCCCCTGAGGCCTGTTTAGTAGTAAGCACCACACATGGAACACCCCTCATCGAAATCTGCCACAGCCCCACCCTGGCAGTACATGGAGATGGTCGGTCTGTGTGTACAAAATGCCAAAGAACAGTTCTTCCCACTATCTCTACATCACACTAATTATATGGAAAGAAGAGAGTCATCAGAACCAGCTTCAGTGGAAGGCCACTCCAACTAGAAGCTCCTTGGCCAACACAAAAACAAGGGGCCATTCAAAGGTGGTAAAAAGTCCAAGAAATGGAAAGAAAACCCTTGGGAACAGGCATTGATAATCCATATTTCCTGCACAATTTTAACTACCTTGAATATTTTTCCTTCTTTTTTTCTTGGTGTTCCTGCTATACTGATTGGTTCATAGTATATATACTTACACATACATACTTCTTTTTTCTCATCTTTAGCATTTTCCTTTTTTATTTTTATTTGTTATATGACAGAATGCTTTACAATTCATATTACACATTTAGAACACAATTTTTCATATCTCTGGTTGTACACAAAGTAGAGTCACATCATTCGTGTCTTCATACATGTACGTAGGGTAAACCTTTAGCATATTTTTTTTGAAAATTATTTTTTAGCAACTTTGTTTTGTTTATTGACTTTTATGTGGTGCTGACAATGGAACCCAGGGCCTCAAGAGAATTAGGCGAGCCCTCTACAGCCACAACCCCAGCCCCAAATCTCTAACATTTTTAATAGTTATTTTTCCTTGCTTTGTTTGAGGGTTATGATATTTTATTTTTGTTTTGTTTTTGTTTACTTGTTTCTTGTTTTTCTCTCTCTTCCTCCTTCTCCCAATAACAGCTAAATTCCCTTGTTCTTTCTTCCCCCATCTTTTTTTGTATTTGCTATTTATTCTCCTGCATACTGATAACCTTCACTTGCTACATCTGTGTTCTCTCACTCACATTTTGAACATCTAAAGTTTTTTTTTTACCTTCCTATCACATTTTCTTTTCTCTTAATGAACTATACTTTTATAATCTTTTAGAACTATTTGTTCCGTGTAACTGCTGCCCCCAACCATTCATGCTGTTGCACTTATTAATTATGTGGATGGCACAGTTGACACCTGCTGCTTACTACAATGCCAGTTCTTGTCCACAGCTATTTAGTGTCTTTGCTGCTGGCAATTGGTGACCTCACCATTACTGTTTCTGAGTAATTATCACTATTGATATAGGAGTAGGCATTGGGTATTTATTTCAATGCTGTATGTTCTTTGCTTCACTTGTTGCTTTTTTTCTCCCTGCCTTTTCTGTGCAAGTGCTAGGAATCTACAGACCAAGTACAAGTTCACAGGGAATAAACTCTGCCACTGAAATAAACCCAGACAAGAGACAGCTCACCTTGACCTACACCCAAATTAACTGTACACAAACTTTGTTAAAAATAATAGAAAATTCAAAATCCTAGAAGAAATAATCAGGTCCCAATTAGAAACAGCTGACAGAACTCAGTTTCCACTTATGGGCATTCACTTCTACAGAAAATCAGACAGAAGACACTTTAGCAAGAGAAGGTCATGCCCTAAAAAAGACCCACACATAACACAAGAAGAGAAATCAATCCCAAAAGATATATAAAATCTATCCCAGGAATACATGAAATATGAATAAACAAGGTAACACAATACCTTGTGATGGCAAATTTCATCCTGTTAAAATTAACAGTCATTGACAGAGAAATAAAAGTAATGACCATGTACCTCCTAGGCCTGTTTTCCTGTGCAGTAGCACACCTGCTGCCTTCTACCTCAAAGTGTAAAGATGGAGATTAAAGGAGAATCTCCCCCCACCACCCCGCCAAGTAGTTGTTGTCCCAAGAAAACAAAGAAGAAATGGGCAGACTCACCTCTCCCCAGAAGAGGTTCTGCCAATTCTTCAGGGCATGCAACCTGTTCAGTTTGTCCTCATGCTCCAAGTGCTCATTAGGAGGGTGGAAGTAACAGTTGATATCCTGCAGACTCAGGCTCACCAACTATATGGGCAGGTTGGTTTCAGGAGTCTTCGCTTTCTTGCTGAGAGCATCCAGGCTCCTGAAATCACAGCAAACCTCTGCTGTCACTGACCCACAATTTTATGTCACTGTCTTTTGATTTACAGATAACTTCACAGAGTTATTTGCTCCCTCTACTACTGTGAAAGGCATGTGGAAGGAAGGCCCTCCTGTCCTCCAACAGCAAGGATGAACTCATCCATTGGCAACTCTATTGCCACACAGAGGTGCCACGTCATATTATAAAAGCCCCACCTGGAGCTCCTCGCCTAGAGGCATAGGACCAATGATGACAAAACTAATGGTCTAAATATTTAGAAATCAACCAATATTAAGACTTCATTTTAAAGCACTACATCCTTTAAGGCGTGAAGCCACATCTTCCAGGATTCATAATTCTGACATTTTCTTGTTGTTTCTACTTTGATCACTGATACCAGCTGCTACATTGTTTAATTCCTAGCAGTTGAAAAATATATTCTATTGATGTTAATCCAAAAATGTAACAGATTAAGGTATTTTTCTGTTATCCAAAAGAAATGCTTTTAAATACTTTCAAATCTAAAACTTAGATTAAGAAAGATGACTAAGGTGTATTTTCTCGCCTTTGGAGCAAAACGCTAGTGAATAAGAATATGATAATTTGTTGAGTTTACTGAGATTCTTGGTTTTAAAGCTCACAGCTTAGAATATGTCTGGAGAGCACGGTAAAATGTGATGCTTTTAAATAAAATTATTCCAAGGTAAAAAGTCTGTTAAAACATACAAACAGACACACACACACAAAACAGATACCATAAAGAAATAGGAGAATAGCACTATTCTAATTGATACAGTAATACTCATTAGTCATGACAAAATTCAATGCTCAAAAATAATTCAAATTCTTGCTCTCTACATCAACAAAATTGTATGAAAATATTTTAGTGAAAAGAAATATTTTTGACTAAATTTTTCTGACTACATCAAAACTTATATTTTAGAAACAATAAAAGGCTTATTAATAATTAACTTAGTTTTGGACATTATAATGCTCAAAATATTTAAAATGTATCATCATTTACATGAAGATAACTATAGATCTCAATTACAAATTACATTTTGAAATATGGTACTTCCCCTTCATAAGTCAATAAAAATAAAACTGCAACTATTATAAAGTTTTTGAATGAAATCCCATACTAATTTTGTCAATAGCATTTCTATTCTCCACTTTCATAATTTCTATAAATTTTTCTATTTATTACAAGAAGTGCTGTATAAAGCAATGGAATTAATAAGTAATACAAATGATAAATACAATATAAAAATGACACGTACCCCATCTCTAAGTCTCTAAGCTTTATTCCATCTGATGAAGTTTAAGGTTTAAATTAGGCACAGAAATGGAAAAAGCACTACTGATACTATGAAGCTGCATGCTATGCACATTCTTCAGCCATATAAATGTCCTCCCAACACACACATACACACACACAAACACACACACACACATCATGAGTGGGATGGTTTATAAAAGCAGATAATGATTAAGTGGATAGTAATATAATATTGGATAGGAAAGATCTTTCTTACATTTGAAAGCAAAAATAATTTATTAATTTAGCTATTTTGAGAAAATACTTTAAAATTTTTTCCAACTAATACATTGTAGGAAACATTTGTAATTTATATATGACAAGAAATTAACAAAAACCTCATAATAGACTTGTAGAAACATTAGCAAGTAGAATACATCAACAAAATTTAAAAATATAAACATAAATATCCATTCCCCAAATATCCAAAAGCAAATTATAGAAACAAGATATATGTGCAAACTTGTTAAAATGTATACCTTTTTTAACATCTTCATCATACTGAATTATCTGTATATATAAAGAGTGCATATTTCAGGCTGGGATTGTGGCTCAGTGGTAGAGCACTTGCCTCACACATGTGAGGCCCTAGGTTGGATCCTCAGCATCATATAAAAATACATAAATAAAATAAAGTAGTAAAAGAAAACTTTTAAAAAGTGCATATTTCAAAAATATTTTCCTCTCATGAAATTTGCAAATTTCAAGAGATAGATGATATCCATCCTGTACAGATGACATGGTGTACTAATATACTGGTATCAGAAAACACTTTGGCCACATGTTTGATTTCGTATGTAGATATGCAACTGTTTCAATCTTCAGGTGGAAAAATCAGTTATTACATGGACCACTATTTTTTAATGTAGTTCAAAAGCGTATAAGTCTTCATTATTCTCTCTGTAAAAGGGAATTAAGTCAGTCTTACACAAAAACAAGTTGCAGAGTAATCCCAACCTGTAGCTCTCAATTAAAAATGACATGCCCAACTTCTAAAAGCACATTCCTTTATCCTTCACTTAAAAGAAAAACACTATTATCTAAGTAGTATTTTGTATTGTCTTCTGTTGAACTCCCTCAATGTATTTTTACACTTTGAAATTTATTACTTGTAAACACAGAAAGAAAATGAAAATGAAATATCAAAGTACCAGGACAACAAAAGCAAAAGTACCTTATAAATCTACTGAAAAGTGAGACATTGCTCCAGATGACTTGGTCTGTGCATGTTTCTTCATGCTGAGATCTAGAAAAGTTTAAGCCATCATCTAGGTGGCCTTCCTGGTGCATAATAGCCTGTAAGAATGCAGAAGTGATGCCTTCATTCTGGGAATCCCCTTCCCAAGCCAGTGTCAATATGATGTGCTCTGAAATCACGGAACAGGAACAGAAACAGAATCAAAAGGTAGGTGGAGGCATCCCAATACCATTGTGTTCAGATTAAATAACACACACAGCACCCTGTACAAACTAGCTTTCAATATATTCATTCAGTTATTATTTTACAAAATGATTCAATAAATATTGACTTGAATAAAACAAACAGCAGGGAATTTCCACATATCTACATTCAACAAATGATCTCTGGCCTCAGAAAACTGTGAACAAGCTTCAAAGGGGAGATTGCACTTTGCCTCCCACTCCTACAGCATCACAGGCTTCACAGCAGATCCCAAGAGGCTGACCAATCACCAAGCACCGAGCAATGCTTCTGAAGCCTTGAAGTTCAAAACTGAATATTTTTGTTAGCTCTTCTATTAGGCTCTATGTTTTAAACTTTCTATGAAATGGTAACATTAGGAGAAGTAAATGCATAAATCTGAAGTGCACAGTTCAATGAGCCTGAGAGTTTGCTCTCCTGCAGGGACACTTCCAACAAGGTAATCAAAGAAAAATGACATTTCATAACATATGAAAATGGTATGAAATGCAAATATAATTACCCATGAATAAAACATTTAATTTTCATTATGAATATAGTCAATAATTCTGAATAAAATAAATACATACATATCTAGTAGGATTTCAAATAACAACACGTTATGGTCAACTACAGCTTATTCTATGAATGTAGGGATTTTTCAACAGTTGGGTATATGGGTAACTTATTTATCAATGAAACAAGGACCATAAAACATGATTTTTATCTCCTGTAATTGAAAACAATTCAGCAATTATTGCTAACTTTTAAAAAGCTAAGTAAAATCAGATTAGCAAGAGACTATGTATATATAAAAATAACATGTTTTCCTAAGGATGCAAAACTTGTGACTTCTATGAATCGGGAGTGAAAAAATGTCTCTGGTCAAAGAGGCAGGGGCAAATTTGGGAGGGAACGTTTGGCAACTTTCTTGGGGAAACTTAAGGAAAATGGAAATGTCTCACACGGAGGTATGTGTCTGGGAAGCCCCAGTGCAACCATCTGTCAAAACTCTACAGCTAAGCTTTGATGTTGAAATGTACAGAAAGTTTGCCCCTACTAAATGCAAATAAAGAACAACCAGAAGCTACTATGAAGGGGCAGAAAGATGAAAGTGTCATAGAAACAAAATGAGAGAATTGTTGATGGTGAACCATGGATTGTGCATCTTGCTACTTCTCTGTTTGTTATTTTGTTTGCCTGTATGTATTTAAATTTTTATAAAAAATCATTATGTCACTGCCTCTTCTCAATATCTTGGCTCTACATTCTGTTATTACCAATGACCTCACTTTACAAGCAAGGAAGCTGGAGTTCAAGGAGTGACATGACTTGCTCAGGTAGTTAGTTAGCTGCAGAATTGACATTAGAAGCCTTGGCTTCTGATTTTCCATTCATTTGGTGAATAATACCCTGTCAAATAAACTCTGTTATATAGTGAAAAATACAAGATGTACAACAACAAATGAAGACTCATAATCAAAGCCAAAATATGATACATGTAGAATTTGTATATGGAAATTTCCATGAATTAGTTCCATTTCAACTGGTTTCCAAAGACAGCTCCAGCTCAACTGTACATCTCCTGAGCAAATAAATGCATCACCTTGCAGCACACACATGCACATAACAAGGACTTGAAAGATTCTTATTTTACAAGCTGCACACCTGCACTCTTCCAGAATTTGGCATGGTGACTGTTTCCATGCACATCAGCTAGGGGAAATGAGCACAGAAATGCTCAGGCCTTCCAGCAGCTGTGCACCAGCAGATGCTCCTTTTAACTTAACAGTACCTGCCAGTGACACAGAGCACTGTTATAGTTTCCCTGTCTTCATCGTCACCTTTCTCCATAGAGACAGGAAAACAAAGCCATGCTTCCTAGAAACATTTGAAAACTGGAACTGAAGGTGCTGGTAACCCAAGACACTTACAGCTACCTCAAAGCCACCCTAGTTCCACATTTATAGAGCATATAAATGCCGACTCATTCCTACTTAGGTACACACAAACAACATTTTGATTCATGTCACTGCCAATGCACTCTCTAGAATCCATGTTGTGCTTTCAATGTGCTCTATTTCTGAAATCACCCACGACAACTCAGATATTTCATGTGGGTATTCATGCAAAGCTCACAATGTCCCATTTTATAATTAATTTCTTTTCAACCTTAAAATAAAAGAATATTTTGCACTGGAATCCTTTACAGTTCCGTGGATTTCAATATTTTGTGAATTTACCCATAGGATTGTTGTTAAACAAAACTACAACTTACTAAATAAATTAAATATACAATTCCCTTATCAAAAAAAGTCAAAATCCTCCAATGATTAAACAAATTTTTCCCTTCATTTTCCCATTTCTGGCCCCTATACTTTGTCTATTTCTCCTTAACATGGCAAGCTTTCCTGATGTAATAATTTTCTTTCATGAATATAAAAATAGGTAATCACAATCTTTTTAATATAACCTTTACATTGAGCATAAAATAAAGACCAGGGATTGGAACTCCTGATAATACTGAGCTTACATTCTATTCATAGAAGAATCCAGACACAGGTGTGCTCTCAGGACCATGAACATACACTTCAATCAAGAGCATGAGGAAGGCTGCTTGAAAGACCTGGTAAGCACTTCCACTCAGGCCACTTCCCTTTCCTACTCATTGTTAATAACTCATCACATAGAGGTACGGGTTTGTGCAACAGCAACTTTCCCAGAAAATTGGCAGTATAACCCCTAAAGAGACCATCTCATTGTACTGTCCTTTATCACAACACTAAGCCCATGGTCCTACGGTGCACACTTACCAAGTATTGCTCAAAGGACTCGCTAACTAGGACGAGATCACCTCCAACCCATAGTTTCTCTCCTTCTGAACACTGCTTCAAGGCAGGATGTATAGTCCACCAACAGGCTTCATCTGCAGAGTGACAGGAGAGTGAAACACTTGAGAAGTTGTCTTTTAACTTATAATCCATTTTATTTGCCACTGATTCCATTAACATAACTTCAGAAATGTAAAATTTTTATGCAAATTTCTCTCTTAGATCATGAAAATCTAAAGAACTTAGCCAATTTAGCTTACAATAAGACATACGGAAATGCAAAGTTTCTTCTGATAGAAACTGGGTACAACATTTTGAGAAGGTTGGAATCTCTCCCTTTCCCCCACTAAAAACTATTTAATATTTATATAAATTCACCTGAGACCAAATCTAGCAGCCACCCAGACCTGATTTCACTCTATGCAATCACATGTCATTCCCTGTTCACATTGCTCTTCTATAATAGCATCTAGCTTGGTGTTACTTTAGTATCAGAAGGACTTTGCAATGTGACAGTTTCCATTCTGATTATTTTGCTCTCCCAGGTTTAAGATACTTATTCAAAAAAGAATGCAAGTGTTGTCATCTACAATCTTACCATTCTGTCCCATTTTTGCTTGCTTTATTGTTGTTTTAAAATGTAGTTTCTGGGGATGCAACTGTGCCTCAGTGGCAGAGTGCTTGCCTCACATATAAGAGACACTGGGTTTGATCCTCAGCACCACATAAAAATAAATAAATAAATAAATAAACAAATAAAAGTATTGTCTCCATCTACAAGTAAAAAAATATTTTTAAAAATGTAGTTTCTGTTAATCTCAGAGTATAAAAGGATTCCTTCTATATAAGGAAAGATTGTGAAAAGACCCAGTTACACATTAAATCAAATAGCATCTTCTAAATGAGTCAAGCATAACCACAGACCAGGTGCATTTATCCTACTTCAGCATTACTGCTGAGGTTAGAGTGTAGGCACATCATCCTTCAATCTGCCAAGACCTGAAGGGAGGTTCTCTCCATATCTATTAGCTAACAATTATCACCTTCCCCCTTCCACAGGTTTTTTTTTTTTTTTTACTTTTCTATAACGCATTTCTTCTTCCTAACCTGTGGATACTATAATGTAAGGCCCCTAATAGCCAGAACTTTGCAATATTTTATTTTCTGTGGTCTTCCCAGCTCCTAACAGCATACTGTAGCCACTCAACATAATCTGCATGAATGAATAAATGACTAATCCAACAATATTTCTTAAGAATCCTTATAGTTAATATGTATCTTGTGCCTCAAGCTAATTTTCTTACACAGTCTTAATTGCAGGTCACCTGGCAGAATTCCTTATCTTTATTCATCACGTACACATTTTTAGAGTTGTAGATAATTTTTCACTCACATACACAAACATTTACAGTAACTACTATTTGCCAATCACTGCTCCACTACAAAATAAATCACCAGCCTAATCACCCTAATCACCTTCCTGTCTTCTGAACAGGAACCATTTTAGCACATTTAGTAATGTGCTAAAATATATTAAGTGAGAAAAATAAAACCTTAAAAAATACAGAAGAATTACTGAGCCTATAGAAAATGAAATAAAAATGAGAAAGCCTAGCATTCTCAGAATGTATTAATTAGGTTCATAAATATAGCTATTTGTCCATTTGTTGTTTATGAATTTAGAGAATATGGGAAACTATTTTAAATGTGTAGCTACATGATGTATAAAATGTAAAAATAATACATACTAACAGGGTACCATGTGATATTTTGATACATGCAAATGATCTGCAATGGTCACATTAGGTTAAAGAACACCTACATCCTCAAACATTTCCTCTTTGTTTATGGTGAAAACATGTGGACCATTTTCTTCTAGCTTATTGAAATATATCAAACATAACTGGAACCAAGACTCACACTATTGTCCAATAACATTCCACAATGTGTGTTATGGTTCTGCTTTGTTTATTTCAACAGCACCAGGGACTGAACCCAGGACCTTTCAAACACTGAGCAAATGCTCCACCATAGAGCTAAACCCAGAACCTACCAGAAAGCATTTCTGGAATGAGAGAATGGACTGAGTCCTCTCCTGAAAGGAACAAAGATGGACTACTTCCTTCCATTCTTTTTTCTACTTGGTCTCATGTTTTTTAATTACAAAAGTCATGCAAACTCTTTGTAAAAGATTAAACAGCCAAACTGTACAGAGGTTTATAAAATAAGTGTAAAGTCCTCAGAGAACTGAGAAGAGTTCTCTTATTTTGACTTTCCAAAAGAAAAAGTGTGTTAATATATACCTTTTTGTTTCAAAAACATGGAAATGCACATATCCTTAGATAGATATTCAACACAATGCGCTATGGGCAGAGGAATGAAGGAGGTTTTCATTCTCTACTCTCTGTTTGAATGTTGACATTGAATATCTTACATGTGTATACTTAAAATCTGATTAAAATGAGAGATATGTGGTGATATTTTATAAACTAACCAGTGAGCTGGATAGTAAGTACTAGTTTTACCCTCCAAACTCATGAAAGAATAGAGTTTGAAACCTAGCTTGAATATCCAACTAATTACATTAGGAAAAATAGACACTTCCTCACTCTATCAAAATGTCAAGTAAGAAAGAATTTTTTCCTGACTCTACCCCAAGGACACTGTTCTAACGTATCTCCAATGGCGTCTTATACAATCATCCAACCCAAACCCAGCCAGGCTATCCACTGTCCGCAAGTCCTCACCTGTGGTGTCCTCATGCAGGCCAATGTCAAAAGCTTATCAGTTAAAGAGCACCAGGAGGAGACGCATAACAGATACTAAAAACACAGAACCAGTGCTGGGGTTGTGGCTCAGTGGTAGAGTGCTTGCCTAGCATGTTCAAGGCCCTGGGTCTGACCCTCAGCACCACATAAGAATAAACAAAGCTATTGTGTCCAAGTAAAAAATAAATATTTAAAAAAAAAAAAAACAGAACCAGAAGTAGTTGCTCAACATTTATAGTCACGGTGGAGTCCTGTTCTGCAACTGATTTGATATGTGTGTCTCTCTCTTCTGCTTAGCCTTTTTCTTAAAATCTGGATGCCTCTGCACAAAGCCCAGGTTTTTAACGTCTGAAGCAGAACAGCCCTAGCACAGCATTCATTAGGAGTGATATTCTAAAGGTAATATGTCTTTTTTCCCTCATCAAAGATTAAGGAAATGTTCTGTGTCACAACAACACAAGTAACTGGGGATGTGTTTGTACATCTCTCACTTCATGTGATATTCATGATCCCCAGCTAGAGCACAGCGTGGTCTGACAGTGATAACCGGCTCCCTAGCAGAAACTGAAAAACTATTCAATTTTATCTTCTAGTTCTGTTTTCCCCTCATTTTTTTAACTCTCTGAAATCCATCCAGAATTGCTTGATTTTGGAGTACAGCATGACACTTTACTTTAAATGAAGTTTCACTGTGCATGTGTTTCCCTAGGAGGAATTGGACTCTCTCCATACTATCGTCACCCCCCCCCCCACCCCTAGGTTTCCCTAACTATGTTCATAAAGTTTAGGGTCATTTTTCAGGCCAACTCTCCTACCCCTACTCCAACTCCAAGCACCTTGTTAAGTGCTATAAGAAAGAGGACACAAAATGAATGTAATACGAGCTTGCAGTACACCACCATCTGTACAAAGCACGCTCACAGCCAGTAATAACAGGACCCTGTGAAGAGGACACAGAGATAGTTCTGGGGATTAGGAAAGGCCAGGCCTCTACCCAAAAGCTCTGGACAATTAATGCAAAGGATATAAAATTCCCATTATGGAATAGGGCCCATCCAGCTAAATGGCAGCCAGTGAGTGTGTGAAAGCAGGAGATGAACTGATTGGGGGAAGTCAGCACCATAGGGATATGCCATCCACTTGACCTGGAGACCCCTACTTGGCCTGCTGACTATGAAGCACAGGCTCTCATGGTTATAAAAGAGGCTTCAAGGGTCTCCAAACCTGTATTGAGTCAGCACAGGACTGTGTGTCTGACCTGGAGACAGGCAGCCCAGAGGGATCCCTGAAGTTCACAGACTTCAGATACGAACTGTGTTAAATGTCTGTTTTTATTATAGAAAAAGTAACAACTTTACAATACTTCCCAGATGAAAACAAGGTGATGCCTGTTGAAGTCATCTGTGATTTTCCTCAACAATATTACAGTCCTCAGCACTGCAGTTATGAACAGACATACTCTGTTCTACGCTTCACAGTAACACTGAGGTAGATGCTATAATCATCTTACTAACTTCATTAACTTCCATGGAGACTCAGACTTGGCCTATTTACTCTGTACTTCACACCTAGGATAATGCCTAGAACACAAAATTTGATCAAGCAAAGTGATTAAAGGACCCCCCAAAATTTTCAGACACATTTAAAGTTTTAAAAAACTCAGCAAATTATCCCTGGTTGTGTGGTAGCAAAGCATAACTGTACTCAGACCTCAACACCAACATGCAGAGTAGACTCAACTCTAAGATGCTGTTAATGCTAAAATGCGGAGTAACCCCAGTTTAGCCAACACCAAGTGTGCAGGGTATAGCTCCTGAGTCAACAGATACCTGTAACCAGATAGCTGTCAGGTCAATGTTGATCCAGGATTCTTTTTCATGGTTTTAACTAATTTGTACTTGGGTATGAACTTTAATGCAATTCATATAAAAAAATCCCAATGACAAGTCTTCACAGAACTAGAAAAAGCAGTCATGAAATTCATTTGGAAAAGTAAGAGACCCGGAATAGCCAAAGCAATCCTTAGCAAGATGAGTGAAGTAGGACACATCATAATAGTATAGCTTAAACTGTACTACAGAGCCACAGTAACAACAACAGCATTGTATCAGCACCAAAACAGATGTGTAGACACATGAATGGTACAGAATAGAAGACACAGAGACAAACTCACAAAAACACTGTTATCTCATACTAGACAAAGGCACGAAAAAACATACATTGGAGAAAAGAAAGCCTATTCAACAAATGATGCAGGGAAAATTGGAAAGCTACATATAACAAAAAGAAAGTAAACCCCTCTCACTCTGAAAAAAATTCAACTCAAAATGGATCAAAGACTTGGGCACTAGAACATACCTCCTGTGCCTAATAGAAGAAAAAGTAAGCCAAAATCTTCACGATGTCAGCCTAACATCTAACAGCCTTAATGAGAATCCTACATTCCAAAATGTAATTCAAGAATCAATAAACCAGATGGATTCAAACTAAAAAGCATCTTCTCAGCAAAGGAAACAATCAATAATGTGAAAAGAGAGCCTACAGAATGGGAGAAAATCTTCACCACATGCACCTCAGATAGAGCACTAATCTCCAGGATATATGCAGAACTCAAAAAACCAAAGAACCAAATCAATAAATGGGCTATGGAACTGAACAGACACTTCACAGAAGAAGCAACAAATACATGAAATAATGTTCAACATTTAGCCATTAGAGGAAAGCAAATCAAAACTACTCCAAGATTTCGTCTCACCCCAGACACAAACATGATTATCAAGAATACAATTACCAAATAACAATAAATGTTGGCAAAGATGTGAGGAAAATGGTGCATGCACACATTGCTGGTGGGAGTGAAAATTGGTGCAAACATTATGGAAAGCAGTATGGAGATTCCTCAGAAAACGTGGAATGGAACGAACATTTGACACACCTATCCCTTTCCTCATTTTATACCCAAAGGACTTAAAATCAGCATATTACAATGACACAGCCACATTATGTTTACAGCAGATCACCTCATAACAGCTAAACTATGGAGCTAACCTAGGTGACTTTCAACAGATAAATGGATAAAGAAAATGAAATGTGGTGTGTATGAGTGTATATATATATATATATATATATATATATACACACACACACACACATGTGTGTGTGTGTATATACACACACATATACATACAAAAAAAATTTTACACACATACATATATATATGATAGAATACAAGTCAGCCTTAAAGAAGAATGAAATTATGGCATTTGCTGGTAAATGGATGGAGCTTATCATTCTGATAAGCCAATCCCCAAAAAACAAAGGTTGAAAGTGTTTTCTGATATGCTTATGCTAATCACAGTAAGGGGGCGGGGGTTGGGTATGGAAGAATACATTTGCTTTAGATTGAATAGAGGAATGAAGAGAGGGGAAGGAGTATAATGAGTAAAATGGATAGTAGAATGAATCACACATAATCATCCAAAGTAATATACAATTACATGACTGGTGTGATGCTACGTTCTGCACAACCAGAAGCATGAGAAATCATATTACATTTATGTATGATATGTCAAAGTGCGTTCTATGGTCATGTAGAATTAGAACAAGTTTTTTTTATAAGTAGATTAAAGAAAACATACCAATTTGCAAGAAAAACAATATGACTACAATATCTGCCCATAAATGGATCCACCTAGAGACAATCCTGATAACTGAAGCTAAGCCAGTTTTCAAAAAACAAAGACAAATGTTTTATCTCATATGTGGAAGCGAACCCACAACAGGAGGGGTGATGGGAACAGAAGTGCAGTAGGTTAGACAATGGGGAATGGAGGGAAAGGAGGGGGCATAAGCAAAGGAAAGTTAGTGGAAAGACTCTAACGCAGCTTTCCCATGTATATACATGGAAACAACACAGTGAATCCCACCACCATAGATAGCCTAAGAATGCAACTCTAAAGAGATAAGGTACAATTATACAAATATGGACTGTATCAAAATGAATTTTATGGGCCAGGGTTTTGGCTCAGTAATAGAGCAATTGCCTAGCATGTGTGAGGCACTGGGTTTAATTCTCAGTAGTGCATATAAATAAAATGAAATAAATGGTCCATTAATAACTTTAAAAATTTTTAAAAAACGGATTTTATAACTAAAGCAACCAATAAATGAAAATTAATGAAATTAAACATTTCCTAGGTTCCTTTAAACATTTCTATAGCACGGAAATCAACTTAAAATGAATGGGGGAAAAAAAAAAAAGCTTTCAAGAATGGGTTTAGTCTCTCCCACTTTTCTGCCAAATGATGACACAACTATTGAGACAGACTTTTCCCGCTTCTGACCTCCAGAACTATGGGAAATAATTTTCTATTCTTTATGAATCTCATAATTTTCACTACTAGAAATTAAAATTAACAAATTTCAATATTTAGACGCTAATTATCTAACATATAACAATACCTTTGAAACCGGAGTTTTAAGATCAACCTCCATGGCTTCTACTGGCAGGTAGGAGACTGCCAGCACGGGGCGGGGAGCCCTCTGCAGCAGAGAGGAGTCCTAGCTCCTCGTGGCGGGCCATTCCATCTAGCGTTGCAGCAGACCTCAGCAGATCCTCAACCATTTCTTCGTCTTTCTGCAGTCTCTTTCGTCAAAGAATCATCTCCGGGAACCAAAGCAGGCTGGAATGTCGGTGGAACTCGGCGGAAGTCCAGCTGAACTCAGACGAAACTCCGGTGAAACTCCAGAAACTCCAGCGAACTCCAGCTCAGGAACCTTCAAGACCTTGGCAGCTTCTCCTCGTCAGAGCAGCCTCCAAGGGGTTTATATAGCACTTGGTCCAATGCTATTGGTCCAAACTTATGCTAATTAGGACTTGAAAGAAGTACCAATGCTATTGGCCCAAAGTTATGATAATTGGGTTGGACACACGCGAACGCCATTGGTCAGTCTCTTTTTAACATTCATAGTAGATTCATTCATAAAAACAGCCCCGAATTCCCACGCTGACAATGAATGAATGGGGTGGGAAGTGGCTCAATGGTAAAGCTGTAAAGCACTTGCCTCACATTCCCAAAGCCATGGGTTTGATCCCCATTCCAAAAAGAAAAAGGAAAAACAAATTACAGATACATGAACGACAGCAAAAAGGAAATAAACAAACTTTATCAATACATAAATCCGTATTCATTCAAAACCATAGCTGCTCTGCGTTCTGCAGGATCTCTTATGACCACTTATCCTTTACCTCTTCAAAACAATTTGTCCCAAAAGTTGAGAGTCAAGGACGATGTCTTAAATATCTCTCTTCTGCACCTATGCCAGAGGTGACATGGATGTGTGGGATGTAATCCTGCTGAGGATCAAGGTCTCATTTGGGGCCAGCTTGAGAAGCATTGCAGGTGATATCACATAATAGCTACTTGTTAAAATTCAAATGCATGCATGAACAAACGATATAGAACCAAAAGATGGTATGATTAAAGGTCAACAAGAAGCAAATAGGGCTGGGGTTGTGACTCAGTGATAGAACTCCTGTCTCCCACATGTGAGGCACTGGCTTTGATTCTCAGTACCACCTAAAACAAATGAATAAAATAAAGGTCCAGAGATACCCGCCTGAGCTCAGGCCCTTCCCAGATGCACTAGAGCTGTGGCCCAGTGTAGCCTGGTTTCATCCCGCCACCAGTGGGATGCTCAGGCCCAGCCCAGGATGGCTTCAACTCACCTGCAGACACCAGCCAGAGCTCATGTACAGTCCAGATCTGCCCCTGCCGACCTGGGTGGGAGGCCAGACACAGGGTAGGCCTGTGTCCATCCCTAAACCAGGACACCTGCAGCAAGCTCAGGTCTGGCCCAGGACTACTTCCGCACACCAGCAGACACCCGCTGGACCTCAGGCTCTGCCCAGATCAGCCTCCAGAACCTGCACTGAGCTCAGGAAAGGATAGGTCCGGGACCATCTCAACACTGGCCGACCCTCCCTGGAGCTGAGACTTGGGCAAGGACTGCTTCTGCCCACTAGCAGACTACTGCAGGAGCTCAGATCCAGTCCAGAGCCACCCAAAGGACCTGCACAGGAGACGGGGCCCAGAATAGCCCTAGTCCATCAACTCATCGTGAGACTCCTGCCAGAGCTCAGGTTCTGCCCAGAACTGCCTCCACCCTCCAGCAGCTCCCTCCAGAGCTCAGGATTGGACCAGGACAGACTTCCCACCAACTGACACTCGCTGGTGACCAATCCCAGCCCATTTCAGCCTCGACGACCTGAGTGGTAGCGGAAGCCCAGAATAGGCCCTGGTGCTTCCCACCACCAGCAGACCCTCCACCCCCACTTTGTATCTCAGGCTCCCACCAGATAAGCCTTGCAGATGTGCACAGGAGCCTGGGAAGAGGGTAGCCCTGGGAACATATGGCCACCACCAGACCACCACCTGAGCTCAGTCTCGGCCCAGGACAACTCTGCCACAAGCAGAACCTGCCAGAGCTCATACAAGGCCCAGATCGGCCTCACTACCCTGCACAGGAGCCCAGGCAAGGGGAGGCCCTGTTCTATCCAGCCACTTGCAGAACCCCACCAGAGCTCCAGCTCTGCCCAGATCCAACTCGAAGACCTGGCAGGAAGAAACCCGAGTCCAGGGTAGCCCATGTCCTTCCAGTAATCAAGAGACAGGCATCCGAATTCAGGCTCTGCCCACTACCGACTCCACCCACTGACAGATAATTGCAGAACATCAGCCCCAGCCCAGGTCAGACTCACTGACAGGTACGGGAGCCTGTCCCAAGTAGGTCTGATAATAACTGCCACAAGCAGGCCCCAAGCAGAGTTCAGGCCAGACACAAGACCACCTCCATTCAATAGGCAGGGCTCAAACTCGGCCAAGATTGGCCTCGCTAACCTGCTTGGGAGCCCAGGCAAGGAGAGGCCCAGTGTCATCCTGCCACGTGCAGAACCCCACTAGAGCTCCAGCTCTGCCCAGATCCAACCTGACGACCTGGCAGGAGGAAACCTGAGCCCAGGGTAGTCCATATCCATCCAGTCACCTTCAAACTGGCACCTGAGCTCAGGCTCTGCCAAGGAAAGACAGCCACCAAAGTTCAGCCCCAGTCCAGATTGGCCTCGCTCAGAGGCACAGGAGCCTGGTCCAAGGTAGGCCTAGACCAACTGCCACAACAGCAGCGCTCAGGCCAGACACAGGACCGCCTCCGCCCACAGGCTGAGCTCAAACATGGCCAAGATTGGCCTAGCTGACCTTCACGGGAGCCTGGGCAAGGGGAGGCCCGGTTCCATCCCACCAACTGCAGAACCCCACCAGAGTTCCAGCTCTGCCCAGATCCAACTTGGTGACCTGGCAGGAGACGAAGCCCGCCGAGCCCAGGGTAGCCCAAGTCAATCCAGTCACCATGAGACTGGCACCAAAGCTCGGGCTTCGCCTATGAGTGACTCTGCCCACTGACAGTCACTGAAGTTCAGCCTCAGCCCAGATCAGCAGTGCTGACAGGTGTGGGAGCCTGGCCCAAGGTAGGCCTAGGACCAACTGCCACAAGCAGGCCCCTAACGGAGCTCAGGCCACACACAGTACAACCTCGCCTAACAAGCAGACACCTTCTGGAGCTCAGGGTCTTCTCAGATCAGCCTAGTCCACCTGTGTGGGAGCCTGGGGATGGGTAGGCACAGTTCCATCACGCCAGTGTCAGACCTGATACCACCTCTATCTATGGTCAGATTCCCACTGGAGCTCAGGCCCAGGCCAGGACTGACTCTGCTCACTTGCTGACATCTGCTGGAGCTCAGGCTCAGCCCAGATTATCCTAGTACACCTGTGGGAGTCTAGTTCCAGGGTAGTAGGCCTGAATTCATCCCACTACTGATAGATAGCAGGCAGAGCTTAGGCTTGGCTCAGGATTGCCTTGCCGGCTTGCATGGGAACCCTGGCAAGGGTAGGACTGGTTCCATCCCACCACCTGCATACCTCCACTGGAGCTCAAGTTCTGCCCAGGAGTTGGGCCCTAGGGAAGGCCCTGGTTCTATGTGCCACCACCTGATGTCTGTGGTTCTTAGGCTCTGCTCAGCGAAGTGGATGGGGTCACAGTTAAGCTCAGGCAGGGGTCGGCCTTTGGGCAGAGACTGCCCTGTTTCTGGCCTGAGCTCTGCTAGGGGCCTTCTTGTGGCAGTTGGTCCCAGGCCTGCCTTGGACCAGGCTCCTGAGCCTGTCAGCAAGGCTGATCTGGACTGAGGCTGAACTTCAGTGACTGTCTGTCAGTGGGCGGTGTCAGTCATGGAGGGAGCCTGACTGCCTCTGCTCATCACCAGACATCTTTGAGAATTCAGGATTGCCTCAGATCTGCCAGAACGACCTGCAATGGAAGCCTGGGCACAGAATAGCCACAGGTCCATTCTGCCACCAGCCAACCACTTAGGGAGCTTACACCCAGATCTTATCCACCTGGCCAAACTCTCCTGAGCTGATGCTCAGGGTAAGCCCAGGACCATCCTGCCACTGGCTGACCTCTTCTGGAGCTTGGGCTCTGCCCAGATCAGCCTATTCCAACTGTGTGGGAGTCCTTACCTAGGGTAAGCCTGAGTCCATCAAGCCACCAGCAGACCCTTACCAGATTTGAGGCTCAACCCAGGACTGCCTCAGTCCACCGGCAGACACTTCTGGAGCTCAGGAAAGGCTCAGGACTGTATGTATCCATCAGCAGACTCTCAATGGAGCTCAGGTATGGTCAGATCCTCCTCACAGATCTGCATGGGTGCTGGGACCCTAATTAGGTATGAGTCCATCTCACCAGTTGAAACCCCCCAGGAGCTCATGAATAAATAAATAGACAAAAGAATAAATAAAGGAAGGAAGGAAGGAAGGAAGGAAGGAAGGAAGGAAGAAGAAAGAAAGAAAGAAAGAAAGAAAGAAAGAAAGAAAGAAAGAAAGAAAGAAACTAGCTTATTCATATTCTTGATTTTATTTGCATTTACTTTCAGTAGGACTTCATGGATTGACTCTATTCTTCAATGCAAGGGACTTACTTATAATACCTAAGCCTGATTTGGGTGGCCCAAATGTTATCCATGTAAAAATAAAACATGATTGTAAAATATTGAAAATTTCTTCCCTGACTTTCACCAATATCAATAATAATCACCAGAATACCATCTCTGAAAAATTTGATTTCACGTCTGAAATTTGGAAATAAAACCAGAATTCCCAAGCTGGCAAAGGGCTCTCTACATGAGGCAAAACTGTTGCCAATTGGTAGAAAACAGAAAACAGTATTTTGGTGACATTCCTTTGAGTTTCTGAACAGCTCACCAGAAGTTAATCATATACCGAGCTCCCTAAATTCAAGAAAAAGAATCAGCCTAATAAAAATGGGAAAAGACAAATGTAGGCTGTTTATAAAATATGACTTTGGATTACTATATTGACATAAAATGCCATCTTGGCATTTTATGTCAATGCACTTGAGATGGCATTTTATGTCAATATAGTAATCCAAAGAATTCATAAAGTACATTTGTGTGTGTGCATATCACATAAAAAGAATAAAGAGAATGAGAAAACCTAATGTTGAAAGTGTTGGAAAATGGAATTGTCATGCTCTGATAATTGCAATGAAAAGTTATCATAACCCTTTTTCAGAGAAGTTTTAGAATATATACCAAAATTTGAAGTGCACACTTTCTTTTAACCCAAGAATTCCAACTCAAATAACTTATGTATATTATTGTTGAAAATTTTAAATTTTACCATGAAATTGATCATTGTAATAGAGGCCCCACCAGCTGGGGATCAGACCTCAAGTCCCTAGGGAAAGTCACTGGGCATCATTTCTCTACTCACACCCATGCCTTTCCTGGGGGTTGCTTACACTCATAAAAAGACAGGCCTCCTTCCAGAGATGTCTCTCCCAGCTCTTAGCCCATAGATTCATTGGATTGGTAACATTTTTGCGATTAAACTCTAGGACATTCTTATATATTTTGTAAATTAACCGATTTAACTGTTTCCTCCCATCTACAGGTTGTTTCCTGCCCTGATGTTTGTCCCCTTCTGCACTATGGGCAGATGTTGTCCATTATCTATTCTTGCTTTTGTTGTCTGTGCTGTTGATGTTGTGTCAAGAAAGAAAGAAAGAAAGAAAGAAAGAAAGAAGGAAGGAAGGAAGACAGAAAGAAAGACAGAAAGAAAGAAAGAAAGAAAGAAAGAAAGAAAGAAAGAAAGAAAGAAAGAAAGAAAAGGTAAATAAAGAAATCCTTGCCAAGATTAATGTGAATGACTCACAATGAAGGATTTTTCCTCCTGTTTTTTCTAGGAAGATTATAGCCCATAGGTCTCACATAGGTCCACCTTACCGACCTGCACAGGAGATGGTACCCAGGGTAACCCAGGGTCCAACCCTCCACCAGCTGACCCCAATCCGATCTCAGGTTCCACCTAGATCTACATTGCCAACATGCCTGGGAGCCAGGGTACAGGGTATCCCAGGGTCCATAAAGCCTTTGAGACCCTCACCAGAGCTCAGGTTCAGTCCGGACAACCTGTGCACACCCCCCAACCCCACTGGAGCTCAGGACTGCCTGTGCCCCCTGAAACTCCTGCCAGAACTCAGGCATGGCCCAGGATATGCTCTGGCCACAGAAAGACACCCACCAGGGCTTACTACTGGCCCAGATCAGCTTCGATGACCTGAGCAGTGGCGGGAGCACAGGGTAAGCCCTGATCTTTCCCACAACCCACAAAACCTAGCAGGAGCTCAGTTTCCCTCAAGATCCATCATGCAGATTTGCAGGGGAGCCTTGGCACAGGTTAGGCTGAGTTCATCTCGCCACCACCATACACTGGCTGGAGCTTAGCATCTGCCCAGGATTGCCTCTGTCCTAGGTAGACAACATTCAGAGCTCATACACAGTCCAGGTGCTCCTCAACAACCTATGCAGGACCTGAAGCCCAGTAGGCCCAGGGCCATTCCACCACTTGCAGACCTCCACTGAAACTCAAGCTCTGCAGAGGAGCTGGGCCCTAGGGAAGGCCCAGTTTCTACCCAGCACCCCCTGATGCCCCTTAGATCCTTGGGCTCAGCCAAGGACTGCTTCCACTAATCAGTAAACATCCTTGGGAGCTCAGGATCAGCCCAGATCTCCCACAAGGACGTGAGGCAGCATCCCTGGAAGAGGGTAGTCACAGGGCCATCCAGCCTCAGGCTGACCCCTGCTGGAGCTCAGACTCAGCCCAGGAATGACTCCCCCGCACTGTCAAATGCCAGCCAGAGCTCAGGTTCAGTCCCTCACTGACTCCGCCTACTGGAAGACACCTGCCAGAATTCAGCCCCAACCCAGGTCAGCCTCCCTGACAAGCATGGGAGCCTGGCCCAAGATAGCCCTGGCTCTATCCAGCCACCGGCCGACACCCATCAGAACTCAGGCCAGACACAGGAATGCCTCTGCCCACAGGCTAACACCTTCCGGAGCTGAGGTTCATGCCTGATAGCCAAGGCCAGCTGTGAGGGAGCCTGGGCAAGAGTAAGCCAAGTTCCATCCCGCCAACCACAGAAACCTGTGGAGGTCAGGCCCAGGCCTGATCTGCCCTGCTGATCTGCACCATGAGCCCGAACTCAGAATAAGCCCGGGTCCATCCCACCACTGGCTGACATCCGCCAGAGCTCGGGTTCTGCCCTGATCAGCCTCTTCCACCTGTGCGGGAGTCCTCACCCAGGGTAGACCTTGGAACATCCAGCCACCGGCTGACCCCTGCCAGAGTGGAGACTGTGCCCAGATTCACTTTGCCAGAAGGGCACAGGAGCCTGGGCACAGGGTAGGTCAGAGTTCATCCTATCCCGCCAGATTGCCACTGTAGCTTAGGCTCGGCTCAGGACCACCTTACCTACCTGCCTGGCAACTGTGCCCAGGTATACCGCTTCCATGCCGCCACCGGCTGACCCCTGCTGCAACTGAAGCTCTGACCATGAGCCGGGCCCCAGGTTAGGTCCAGGTTCTACCCGCCACCCTCTGGAGCTCAGATCCCTTCCAGATCTGCCAGGACGACCTGTGGCTGAAGCCCAGGTACAGGATAGCCACAGGTCCATCCCACCTCCTGCCAACCGCTGCCGGAGCTGAGGCTTCACCTAGATCTGCCTTGCCAATCTGCAATGGAGCCGGGGCCCAGTATAGGCCTGGGTTCATCCTGCCACTGCGGAACCCAGACTGAGTCCAGGCTCCACCCAGGACCGCTTCTGTCCACTGGCAGACACCCACTGGAGCCTTGGAAAACTCTTGACTTCCATTGCAAATGCAGAAGAAGCACCAGAATTTTCACGCTGCCAAAGGGCTCCATGCAAGAGGCAAAACTGCAGCCAGTTGCTAGAAAACACTATTTTTGTGATGTTCCTGTGGGTGTCTGCACAACTCACCAGAGCTTAATCACATACTGAGCTGACACGTGTCAATAAGGAGAAACAAACAGCTGACAAAAATGGGAAAACCCAAAATCGACTGTTTTCAAAAGATGACCTACCACAAATCGAGATGACTTTCCAGGACACAATACAGTAATCCAAAGGAAGCATAAAGTACATGTGTGTTTTTGCCTATCAAATACAAAGAATAAAGAGAGTGAGAAAATCTAATGTCAGCAGTGTTGGAAAAGGGAATTGTCAAGCTCTGAGAACTGCAATGCAAAATTGCAATAACTCTTCTGCAGAGAAGTTTCAGAAAATATGCCAAAATTTAAAGTGCATGTCTACCTTTAGCCCAAGAATTTCAATTTCAATAAGTCATTCATTGTTATTGTGGCAAATTTTTTAAATTTTACCCTAAAGTGGTTCATTGTAATATTTTACATGCATATATAAAATATATTTTTACTAGTTCTTTTTTTTGGGGGGGAGTATTTGGACACAATGCCTTTATTTTATTTATTTATTTTCATGTGGTGCTGAGGATAAAACCCAGGGCCTCTCCTTTGCTAGCCAAGTACTCTACCGCTAAGCTACAACCCCATCCCCTCTAGTGTTTTATTTCTTAAAAATGTTTTTACATATCTGTATACATATTCCTATATGATTATCACTCAGACACATTTTTTAGTAAGTTACCACTTGGGCTCAGACTGTAGCTCAGCCAAAGCACATTTGCCTGGCATGTCTGAGGCCCTGTGTTCTATTGTCAGCACCATTTATAAATAAATAAAATAAAGATCTATCAACAGCTAAGAAAAATATTTTAAAAAAGAATATAGATGGTGCTTTCAAACAAAAGTTAACACAGCTGCAGTTGTACATGTTCATGATATGAAATAATTAAGATGTTATCTTTTAAAAAGGAGTATGGTTCTATGGAACCAAAGAGAATCCCATTATTATACAGCCATCACCATCATATTTGTCCATCCCCAGGACTTTTCTACTCACTAATCCAACCTGTCCTCATTAATTACTCTCTTGCCACTTTTCCCTGTGCCTCATCCCAGTAAGCATAATTCTAGTTCCTGTCTGTATGAATTTGATTATTTCAAAAATTTATTTTGACACCACCAAAGGACAAGAGCAATTTGTGCTGGTGTATGTGTGTACATGTCCATACACACATACACCTCCATATACATACAAAACATGCATTAGTAACCAACTTTGCCTTCTTGCTTTCCACATTGAGGTTTAGAAATCCTCCTCTATTGTGTAAACATTAATTTCTTTCATTCCTGGACTTTGATGATTTATACATTTAGTGTATCAGAGCATCTGGTTTATTTTGATGGACATATTGAGATAGGGATTGGATTTCATGTTCTTATCTACATCATTAGGCATCTTCAAAATGGTCCCACTACCTTTTACAGAATCATTTATCTTTCTCCAAATAATGGAAATGTGACCTTTGTGACATCATCAAGTGTTTTATCTATGCAAGTCTTTCCTGATCTCTCTTTTGAGTTCTGTCCCTCTGTTCCCAGTTGTCACCCTTCCGATATTACAGTTCTCTGTGTGAAGATACCGCTTGGTGCTAAATCCATGACATTTTATTTTTTCCAAAATGATACTTTGGTGTTGGGCATCATGGCTTATGCCTGTAATCCCAGGGGTTCAGGAGACTGAGGCAGGAGGATTGCAAGTTCAAAGTCAGCCTCAGGAACTGTGAGGCACTAAGCAACACAGTGAGACCTTGTCTCCAAATAAAATACAAAATAGTGCTGGTGATATAGCTCAGTGGTTGAGTGCCTCTGAGTTTCAATCCCTGGTACCAAATACAAAATATAAACACACACACATCTCACATATGTATACTTTTGTGACTTAATTTTGCAAAATGACTTTAGACTTTTTTTTCTCTCATGATACCTTCTGGAAGTAAGATTTTATAGAGATTGAAATGAGGAAAGTAGATAGCTGGTCAACACTGGCCTCTCTCTGAAAGAATATACCCTACCTATTAGGATGTGATTCTTTATTTTCGTAGTTTTATTTACTTGGACCTCAAACACTTAGGAGAACAACGTCTGAGTGCTGCATACAGCTATTTGAATGGATTTCAATGGGATCTTCCTCTCTGGGTTCAACCACATTATTTATTTTTATTTTTTGGGGGGTGGAACCTTGGGGAGCTTAACCACTGAGCCCCATGCCCAGCCCTTTTTTTTGTATTTTATTTGAGTCAGGACCTCACTGACTTGCTAATGGCCTTGCTAAATTGCTGATGCCGGCTTTGAACTTGGAATCTTTCTGCCTCAGCCTCCATGTGACAGGACACCAGGCTCAAGCCCTTTATTCTTAACACACAAGACATATTAATTTGTGCATCCACATGCTCCTATCATCTTTCTCTTCTTTCCAGAATCAACACCAATCTGGTGGAGAAAGCTTTTCCTAAATATCCTGCCTTTTCTTAACCTCCTAGGGTTCCTTTACTGTCCTCCTGTCCATAAGGCTTTTTTTCCTGGAGGATTGAGCCCGAGCACACCTGTGGGCAACTGCACCAAGCCTGAGCATGCCTGTGGGCTTCTGCATACCATTACGAGATCCCAGAACAATGATTATCTGGTTTTCTGAGTATGGTCATGATCTGCTGATTCTCTGTCATGATCCCTAGCTGGAATCTGTAGTTTGGTCATGCTGGTTTCAGAATAATTGTTATTCTTCTGGTGATGAGGAGTCCTCAGGGATATCCAATAGAGGAAAAGAGATGAGTGGGCAAGCAATTTACTAATTACACCACAGTGCAGAGAACCTCAAACACCATGATGAGAACTGTGTGACTGCCACAATCCTGGGCTCTGGGGAGCATTATCCTTACCCTCATGGAATCCAGATGACACCCTTGGAGAGGAAACGGCAGGCACTAGAGCCTTAATGCAGCAAGGGGGATGGCATGGCCCTGCAGGCTCCCAAGGCAAGCTGTGGAATGAGTACTTTGCAGTGGTCCTTGTGGGCCTTTGTAGGGGTTTGGGTTTTATATGGAGCAAGATGGAAAATCACTGGAAAATTTCACGTTCTAGGATGACCTGATCTGTCTGCTTTTTTTCCATGGTATTAAAGATTACTTTATTTTGGCCACATGTTGACCAACGTCCTAAAGGCTGATCTACTTTTTTCAAATTTTTCATTTGCTTTAATTAGTTATACATGACAGTAGAATGCATTGATGCCCTTGGATAGATCCTACATAAATTGGGTTTCTTTTTAAAAGGCCCCTTGGCATGCTGGTTCAGGAGCAGAGTGAGGAGGCCTAGTGAGGCCTGGGGAGTGACAGGAGGAGGTTGCCACACCATGCTGGAGGTGGGATGGAGCCAGGCCTACCTTGGGCTCCAGCTCTGTCCAGAGGCTGGGCTCCAGGGAAGGCCTAGTTTCTACCCACCACTGCCTGGCGCCCCATAGATCCTTGGACTCCGCCAAGGACTGCCTCCGCTCATCAGCAATCATTCTTGGGAGCTTGAGATCAGCCTAGATCTTCCAAGACGACATGAGGTGGCAGCCTAGGCAAAGAGTAGTCATAGGTGCATCCCGCCTCAGGCTGACCCCTGCCTGAGCTCACACTCAGCCCAGGAATGACTCCGCCCTCTGTCAGATGCCTGCCAGACCTCTGGGCTCCTTCCTGCACTGACTTCGCCTACTGGAATACACCTGCCAGTTCAGCCCCAGCCCAGGTCAGCCTTGCTGATAGGTGTGGGAGCCTGGTCCAAGGTAGGCCTGGCTCCCACCTGCCACCACCCGACCCCCACCAGAGCTTAGGCCAGACCCAGGATGGCCTCTGCCCACAGGGGCACACCTTCCAGAGCTCAGGCTCATGCCTGATCAGCCAAGTCCAGCAACACGGGAGCCTGGACAAGCGTAAGCACAGTTCCATCCCGCCACAGGAGCACCCCTGAGGAGGTATAAGGCCCAGGCTGGATCCACCCCACCGAATTGCAGGCTATCCCAGGCAGAGGGTAGTCACAGGGCCATCCTGCCTTGGGCTAACCCGTGCCTGAGCTCAGACTCAGCCCAGGAATGACTCAGCCCAATGTGAGATGCCTACCAGAGCTCGGGCTCCACCCTGCACTGACTCTGCCTACGGGAAGATACCCAACAGAGTTCAGCCCCAGCCCAGGTTGGCCTAGCTGACAGGGGAGAGAGTCAGGCCCAGGTTAGGCTGGCTCCATCCCACCACCAGCCGACCCCCACCAGAGCTCAGGCTAGACCCAGGACTGCCTCTGCCCATAGGGAACACCTTCTGGAGCTCAGGCTCCTGCCTGATCAGCCAAGGCAATCTGCATGGGAGCCTGGGCAAGGGTAAGCCAAGTCCCATCCTGCCACCCATAGAACCCTGGGGAGGTCAGGCCCAGGCCTGATCTGCCCCTCTGAACTGCAATGGTAAGCCCTGTCCATCCCACCACTGGCTTACTTTTGCTGGAGCTCGGGCTCTGCCCTGATCAGCCTATTCCACCTGTGGGGGAGTCCTTAACTAGGGTAAGCCTTGGTCCATCCTGCCACTGGCTGGGCTGAGACAATATAGAATTATTCAGAGGTGAAATGAGTATATCATGAGAGCTGTTACCTAATCAAATGATTAATCCATTTGTCGGTTAATAATTTGAAGAGGATAATGGGTGATAATTATAAGTAATTAGAATGTAAGCAGGTCATTGTGGGTGAACTTTTATGTTTATATTTTGTCTCTGGCCAGTGTAGCTCCCTCTATTCCTCTCTCTACCTCTCTCTCCCAGGGGCCATGAGTTGAGAAGCATTTCTCCACCTTCCACCATGATGTTCTGCCTCACCTCAGGCCTAGATCAATGGAGTCAGCCTAGAATTGACTGATCTACTGAAACTGTGAGCTGAAACAAGGTTTTCCTCCTCTAGGTAGTTTGTTGGGTATTTTGGTGAGAGTGCAGGAAAGCCAACTCACAGAGTAGATAAGAGAGGCACCAGGACATTTGGGTGCTGGAATGCTCAGTTGAGCATCATGCTTGAGGGATCAGTATCAGTCAGTCTATGGGGAGACAGATGATCTGAGGCAGGTATAGGAAGAGGCAGTTCTAGAGGTGCTATTGGAGTGTACTCTATTGTCAAACCATACCAAGATGTATACAGATAAAAATAATCATTGTCCGAGTTTCCCTACAAAATTTTCCTTCACCTACAAAGATATATATTTACATTTGTATTAATATAGACAAAACAAATGGTGTTTGAATTATGAAATAGTATTATGTGGCACATTTTCATGCTGTTTGCTTTATCACTTATCAGTTTCTCCTGGATGAGCCAAATGGTCCATACACAGATATATAACTCATTTTCTATTTAGAACACCATAAACTGAGATTCTAATTTAATTTGCATTGAAATGTGTTAAAACAGAAAAGGATTTTTTTTTTTTTATCAAACTATGTTTCTATCCAGTAACATGGCATACATGTTCACTTACTGAGGTATTATTATGTCAAGAAGTTTACAGTATGCATATTCTAATTGTTTATTAAATGTCTCTTTTTATAGGTTTGTTTTTGTTTTTCCTATTATTAAAAGCATTCTGTGACCCTGTGGCCCTGGAATGTGTGCTGAGTTTTGTGGAAAAGGCCCGGCAGTGACATGGAGCAGAGCGACTCTGTCCTGAGCCATCTTGATCCTGGTGAACGCCTCTTACAAGTGAGGGTTCTACTGTGAAGATGACTCCATCTGATGCCTCTACTGCCTAGACACCATGAACCATGGGCTTATGGCCAGGGTCACCACCACAGCCACCATCATCCTGGTCTCCGCAGGGGAAGCCTTCCTGGTGTGCACCGACCGCCTCTACTCCTGCTCCCTCTTCAATAACGATGTGGCTGTCCTCTACAAGGTGCTGGGCACCTTCCTGTTTGGGGTGGCCACGAGACAGTCCTTGATGGACCTGGCCAAATACATGATCAGTTGTCTGTGCCCCAACTTCCTGGCCATCTGTGACCCAGACTGGAGCTGGGTCAACTGTTTGGTCTATGTGCAGCTGGAGAGGATGTGCAGGGAGAGCCCTGCCAACGTCACTGAGGCCAGACTTTCCTCCTTCTGTGGACACTCCTCCTCTGGGATGTAGTGCATGCTGTTCTTGGTTGTTCTTCCAGATGCAGCTCTGCGGGAAGTTGGCGCAGCTGCTGTGGCCCACTGTGCAGTTCTTCCTGGTGGCTTTTGCCCTGTACAGGGGATACACCCCCCACGTGTTAGACCACAAGCACCAGTGCCACGATGTCCTCATCGGCCTCCTACGAAGGTCACTAGAAACTGACCTCACTTTTCGGTATGTCTCAGACTTCTTCAAAGCCTGACCCCCTCATCCCTGCCTGGAGGAGGTGGCAGAACACAAGTCCAGCCTGTGATTGACGTTGACTGTGGGCGAGGCTATGCACAACCACCAAGGCTGCCTGGTCTTCTTCAGAACCAGGATGGCCAGGTGGTCATCTATGGACCAGCCATACTCTGGGCCCTGGTCAGCAGGAAGGCGCAGACAGGGCCCAGGTTCCCAGCTCTTAGCAGTGGCAAGCAGTGACCCCATGGTCCAGGTGTCCTGTGGGCTTGAACCAAGGTGTCCTGTGGGCTTGAACTTGTTTCTTGAACCAAGAACATCCTGGTTCTTGCCCAGGAGCCAGGTACCCCGCGCTGCATGGTAAGTGTGCACATGGGTTTCTAGTAAAGCAAATGTTTGTTGAGGACCATGCTTCTAGAATGATCCTCTGCTTTTCTCTGGCCTGCACACGGAGTTATCTCATGCCCAAAGTACCTGAGCAGTGGGCCTCCAGGTTATGGATCCCAGGGCTGTGGCAGGGATGAGGTCTGGCTGTGGAGACCATGGGTTGAGTGCGCTGAGGGAAGGCAAGCCCTTGGTGCACAGCCAGGCACCGGAGCCTGCAGTGGCTTCAAAGACCAGCCAGATTTGCTCCACTTCCTGAGTTCACCCTCTCCCCTCCTCAACCCTCTATATGCCCCCAAGGCCTCAGAGCCTCTCTATGTGTGATGAAGATCCTGCCCTCTGAATTGCTTGTCCAGCAATCCCCTTCATCCCTGCACAGACCAGGGTTCCAGGCCCTATAGAAAATACTGTCCATACATTTCCTGTGCCCTCATGGGACTCTGGTGTGAGCCCTGCAGTCCTGATCCTCTGTCAACACAGCTGGCTCTGAAGCTGCATGCTGGGTTGGAGCCTCTCAGTCATTTCAGGGCTTGCCTTTCAGTGGGAGACTGAGTCATAAATTTTGTTTTTTACCAAAAATATCAAAGAATAAAAATTTGTTTTCCATTTATATCTAGCTGGTTATCATTCAAATGTTTGACATTATTATTGGCCATTACCTCTTCCCTCCTTGGTAAGAAGATTATATATATCCATGCTTGTTCTATATAATTTGAGTGATTAGTCAACATTTTGTCACCATAATGAAATAGTGGAGGCAGGCTACTTTTGAAGAAGAGAGGTTTATTTAGCTCACAGTTTTGGAGGTTCAAGAACATGGTGGAGCACCAGCTCAGTTCTGTAAAGAAAATGCAGCAATCAATATATCAGCACATTTGGATCTAGTTCCCTAAATCTCCATTCCTGCAGTGGTGATGTGAATGGGTCCAGATGTAGGGCTGGACTAACAGTGGGCTGCATTATAGGAAAAGTACCCTGGGCTTGAAATCCCATTATTTTATCACATACAGTGAGCAAATCTGTTTCTTGCTTCAGAAGTAGAAATTATTTCTCAAGGTTGCTCACTGTAAAACAACACTGATAAAATTGTGGGTAGGAAAAGATCAGGTTCTTGCATATTTATCATATCTAGCAAGTCATGTGAGAATGTGAGACACCCTTGTAGGAGTTACCTTCAACTATAAGCCTCAGCTTTCTTGCGATGTTAATAAGAAAGTTTAGCTATTATAAGTTGCTGTGACATTTACAGTCCTTTGGTTATTCAACAGAGTTGCAGCTAGTACAGAGGAAGTCCATTGATATTTGTATAATTATCTTACATTTTTCCATTTTACCTAATTCTCTTATTTTAAAACAGTGTTTTAATATTGTTTCTTGGGCTTCCTAGGTATTATAGCATCTGTAAATAATGTAAATTGCCTGTGGTTTTCCAATACTGAAAGTAACTCATTTACTGGAAAAGGAAACATTCCTTCTTTTCATTGATTGGTTTTCCTTTTGTATTAACACAAGTTTCCCAAACAATTTTGAATAATAATGATGATAGTAAATAATAAATGCCATTTATGAGGTTTTTATATCTTAACTCCAAACCTACCATTTGATACGAAGCTGGTGATACTTCCTCTGGAAATTTGCAATTCAAATCATATTTTTGCTTTAGATTTTTGTTTCCCTGTTAACATCTGCAGATAGAGGCATTGCAAGGAGACCTGAGGCTTGGGGGTGATATAAACAAGGAAATAAAAATAAGTTTGTAAGGTACATGACAGACACAAGGGGTCTATTTCAGGGAGTCAGAATGGGAACTCGAGGGGATTTGTTTTTCTTTCAAAGTGAGTTTCTTAAGACATACACATTTTCACATTCACATTAATTATACAATAAGCTTAAAACTCTATACAATTGACTTAAAGAAGAAGTTTGATCAAACTTTTTCACCAGCCCTCTGGAATGATAATCAAAGGATGAAAATATAAACTACACATCTATTGTTGACAGACGTTAGGCAGCCCGCCTCCTTGTGTAATCTGTATAGGTTTTCTTTTTTAATTTTAGAAATCTAATTTTCTATTCTGAATCAAAAATTAGTGTATCTGTGTTAAATTTAGAATATTTAGCTTTTCCATTTATCTTTTAAAATACTTTCCAGACTGTGCTCAGAACTGTGTAATAGTTACCATCTAATCCCATGTTTTCTAAGAAATCTTTTCTTCAAGGCATTGTCAATTTTAATTTAAAAAATTAAAAAAAATAACTACTATTGGAAATCTCCATGACAATGGGTCCCAAGAGCTAAATCTTATTTATTTTAAGACAGAATTTAAAAAATAATTCTGAGGTACTCTTACCTAACAACTAGAATGAAACATAAAACCTCCCAGTGTCCAAACTATTAGATGCATCATTTCAATAGGATAGGAAAATTATAAAATAAAATTTTATTTTATTTCATCTTATTTCACACATACATATAAATACAGCATTTTAACTATCATGTTTTCTAGCATAATTATGAAATAAAAACAAATTCTACATTCAAGGGACAAATTGTAAATACTCTTTCATTACTTAAGAGTCCATCTTAGTTCTTTTGTTGTTTTCTACCCTTGTATTTAAAATCATGACCAAAGGCCAAGAGTCTATCCATTTATCTGAATTGAACAGTCAATAGATTCTACTGTTCTTACATATAGCACATGTGTCCTTTAACAAGCCCAGGACTCAAAATTTTGGAGCATTTCTAAAAAAACATATTTAGGAATACTTGAGAATTCCAAAGTGACTCTGAAAGCCACATCCCAATATCTAGTAGACATTCATTATGGACTATTCATGAATACTGAAGCATGTCCAGCATGTGCACAAACTTACTTGTTCAAACTGATGTAAAACAAAGAACAATACTTAATATTAACAGAAGCTGCATAATTAAGACTAACCTCCTTTTGTTGCTTATTTCACAAACTTTTAATTTTTTTCACAAAAAAGAGACCCTCAAGCCAAATTTTCTGATTTCAGTCATTGAAAACTTAAGCCATTTCTTTCAAATCCATTCTTAGTGAAGAATGTTTTGAAGGAAAACGTTTCCCACAGAACCTAATACAATTTCTCATTGTTTGTTAAATTTAGAAAGAACTCATGCCTGGATTTGATATTTTTTCAGATATCAAACAATAGTGACAGGATTCATAAATAGAATTTTCTGACACACGCAGGAAAGTCTGCTAACACTCATAACATTCCAACCACTCTTCTTTCAATCACAAAAGATGGCTGAGAATTAGCAATTATTAGTTGTCAGTACAAATACACATTTAAATCTTTGTTATTTGGCCAACATTTTAAATAGTCAAATTTTATTCCACTTCCAGGGCTCAAATTAAACAAATTAAAAAAACAATGAAAATTACAACTGGCAACAAGTCCCATATGCCAATGTTATTTTTAACCAGGAATTGTAACCTACTGCTAGTAGTTATTCACATATATTTGCTTAATTTAATAAATAAACACTGGTCAGTTATATAAGAAAAAAATTTGCAAGAATAGTACTTGGCAATGGGTTATCTGAAAGCTTCTGGGATAAATAAGCATTTAGAAAACACCAGCTCTTAAACATTTTTTTATCTGTAATTTGAGTTGACAAATGCATTTGTAAAAGTTACTTTTCCACTGATAGATTCTGGGGTGTCTAGCCACAGGTAACATGGATGTTTTAAACCAAACAAAAGAAAACAAATCTCTAAGCCACATTGTAGTGAAATGCTATACTTGCTTTTAATATGATATGGAAACAGTTCCAGGCAGACAAAAAAAATTGTCAAATCAAAGTACTGTAAATAAAGTTCATTTTATGAACCTCCAGCAGAAAACTGCAAAAACATCACAATCAAAAGACTACTCACTCCCCACACCAGGCAAAAAAAAAATCACCCTAATCATCTTAGTTCTGAGCTTAACATTTCCCTAGGATGTTAATAGGAGAAATTGTAAAGCACTTAAATCTGCAGCAATAACTGTTGAAAGTGCCACATTACAGAGATAAAACCCTAAAAGGTTCAGGTTGCCCACCCATCCCTCACCACACCCTACCCCAGTAATATGTAAAAGTTCCTGTTAAAGATTTTCTGTTTTCTGTTTATTTCCTTTTAAATTTTTTCCTTTAAAAATTATTTGCTGATGTGATTTTTGGTTGATTGTTTAAAAATATTAATGCTAGTTCCAACACTAAATAAATTAATTAAATATTTTAAAATATAGACTGAAGGAAGAAATTATATCAAGCAAATGTAAGGGAAAATTACACAGGACACTTTCCTGGTTTTATTTTTATTTATTTATTTATTTATTTATTTATTTGTTTGTTTATTTTTGTATTACAATTCTTAATACACCATTATACCATAATTTATCATATCCTTGATTATATATAAGATATGTTGACACCAAATTCACATCTTCATACATGTATTTTGTATAATGATGAGGGTCTCCTTTCACCATCCATACAATTCCCCTTTGGAGCCTTCAAGTGCTGTGTTATTGCTATTTGTTTCTTTGTTTTATCAAATCTCAAAGTTTGAGAATCACTGAAATCTAGAGATGGTCTGAATGGAAAAATACGGTGGGAAAAGAGCAAAAAAAAAAAAAAAAAGAAGAAGAATTAAAGAACTTTAGCAAATATTTAGCTCCACAGCAACATCCTTTCTGTTTTGAAAATAAGTCTTTGCAGGTGCATTTCCTATCTTGATTTCTGCTCAACAATATTTATTATGTTCTGAATTCACCAGTAATTGCTGTGTACTGAAGGCTCATTTGTTTCTCATAAAATGTCATTAACTCAGTCCTGTCCTCTTCAATTTGAAAGAGCTGCTACCCATGGGAGGCACTAAATCTTCATAGAATTCTGGACTCTGTGTTCCTATATTACATTATTGGTAATAATAATGTCTATCAAGGGGACAAGGGAACTGTTTTTTCTGTCCATGTATAAGAAGCTAAAACTTTCATTTTGTTAATAAAACTTATGATTGTATAAAAATAAGCACTGATTTTTAATGACATTTAAGGCACTATGATTTAGTTTTGCTTTAAGTACCATGGCTCCTAATGCTGCTTCCTTTCTATGGAGCTCTATTTTTAAATATTTGTGAATTAGAGGAACTCATTTACTAAAAGAGTAGCAGAGGAGTCCAAATTAAATATTAAAAAGCAAAGCAAAATTGGAATAGGAAACATTCCTTAATTTTAAATTGATTTATAATTTCATTTGCTGATTATATTTTCTCAAATTATAATCTTTTAAACTTTTATTTGAAAGGAAAGCAACAATTCCAACTTTATCAATGAATGCTTCACTAATACATATAAAAATATGAACTTCAAAATCATCACTACATTCTTGAATTTTCAAACATACGTTTTTATCATTTTATCTTGTGTTTGTATTGTTATATTATTGAGAATTGATTTTGTTTTGCTTTCTTTAGACTTTCTTGCAGAATAACTGTTGAATTTCAATAAAAGTAGACTCCTATGTTTTAAAAAATGTTGAAAATTATTTTCATGTGGAAAATATTGGAACCCTGGTGCTCTGCTCTAACCCCAGGATGACAGCTTGTTTGCTGTGTTTCTGGTGGTCTCTTTCTCTATATGTTGAATCCCCCAAGCCCAGGCCCAGACTTTGAGCAAAGCTCCTCTTTCAGCTGTGCTTACAGGAGTGTCCAGGTCCTGGAAGCCCATGAGCTTGGGGCAGCACTGGCCAAGGGCACCTCTCCCCAGGGACCTGGGCATGGTGCCAAGGACGGGGAGGGGCGCAGAGGGTGCACCACCTCTCTCCTGCTGTGCGCTGGGGGCAGAGCCAGGGGAGAGCATCTGCACCAGCCAGCCTGATCTCCTGAGCTTCTGGATGAACGCTGCCAGTCTTCCCTCCGCGGTGATATGCCCGCTGCAGGAAAGCTATAAGTTTTCACGGATTCCTGCAGCACCCTAGATTTCCCATTCTCGCTGACCACTGGCAGTCCTGTGGCCGTGTTGACTGTGGCATTTGAGTCCTGGAAGATCAGGGTAGCCGCTGGAAATGGTGAAGGGACAGGTGACTGTTTAGAGCAGGAGAATGTCCTTCTGGGAGGGAGGCACCAAGGTGCGGCAGGCCAGACCTCATTCAGCTGGGCAGGGTTCACACCTTTTCCCCCAGAGGCTGAGAGAGCCTGGGAGCCAGGGGACATCCATATGGACAGACCTTTTAAAAATCCTGGTGAAGGGATTTAGATTTCTGTTTCTTTCCCCTCAGTCCTTCAAGTGGACGTGTGAAGTCTGGGATGTAGAGTACCTCCAGAGACTGGGAATCCTTATGTCCGGGCTTCCTGTGAGATCCCACCAGGGCCCAAATCGCTAAGGATAAGTTATAAGATAACCAACCACCTGCCCTCAGTTTCCTGTACAAGCTAATTTAAAAACTCCTTCATTGCAAGAATGAGAATATAAATATTTGGACATTTTTTTTTTCTTGTAGAAAACTATGTATATAGCCCGTGATGGAACATATCAGGCATTTAAATATAATTCATATATTTCCACTTGTTATAGTTACCATTATTTTTGCATATTACCTTTTTGCTCATATATATTAGGAATGATAACTAAATACTATTTTTGGTACTTTTGACACTGTAGATGTTTGAATAATTTAAATAATTTATGTAAACTTAAATTATGAATTGATTCATACTTTCTAAAATATTAAAATTCAGCTTTCTTTTTTACATAAACACGAATGGCTAATAATTAGTAAGTGTGGTGAGACTAAGTGTTACTGACAGATTGACCAAATTGTCACCCCAAAGGAGTATTCAAAAGCTAATTTTTATTATTAAACACAAAAAATTATCCCTTTCTTGTTGATGGAAAGCATAGCTTATTCATAGCTACCTAACTGTAACTATAGTTCTCTTTAAGTTGTTACCATCCCACAGGCAGCATTTGTTATTTGGTTCTTATGTTTCAGCTGTTAGTGTCAAGCTTCATTCTGAACCACCAATCTGTAGAGAGATAAATATTGGAATTTGGTTCTATGAATTTAGATCAGTAGAAGGATAATCTTGTCTTCTTCGACCCACCTTGGCAATATTTTGCAATGTTTAGAGACATCTTTTGTTGTCACAACTGTGTGTGGGATATCTAGTTGGTTGATGCCAGAAGCATCCTACAATTCATCGGACCACCTCCCAACGAAAAAATTAACCAGTTGTAAAAGGTCAATGCTGCTGATATTCAGAATATGTATAAAATCTCTTATCACTTCATTTTAATTCTTCTCTCTGTTCCTCTCCTGTCCACTCTGCTCACATCACTCTTTCTTCTTGTTATGTTTCTATCAGTGGGACAGAATATCTGAGATAAACTTAAAATTAGGAAATATTTCTTTTGGCATAGAATTTTGGTGTGAGTCAGTCCATGATTGCTTGACCCATTGCTTTGGGTCTGTGGTAGCACCGTACATCATAGTGGGGAGTGCATAGTGGCTGGGGAACAGAGATGGAGAGAGAGAGAAGGAGTGGAGGAAGGAGTTTTGGACATTATACAGTCCTGCATTTTAACAGGTTTGTTAGTATAAAAAAAATTTCTTTACTTTTTTTTTATACATACAGTTAGCTGCCTTACAGTTACTTGATTATAGTTCAAAGATCTTTTTTACATTAGTTTTCATATGTCCTTGTCATAAACACACTGTAAATATGTAGGACTACATTATCTTCTTTATTTGACAGATAAGGAAAGAGACATAGGTCAAATGACTTTCCATATTGTTAGAGCAAGTTAGTGATAAGGGAGTCGAAGATTTGCAGCCAGGTCTTGATGCCTGGGACCCTTTTAAAGTCACCAATTATTTATTAGCCCATTTAATCTCCCTAAAAACCATTGAATTGGATAATTGTTCCCACTTTATAGATAAAAAGTTGGTTTATGGAGATTAAATTGTGTATTAAAGGTCACCAAACTCATAATGTAATTTTTTAAAATATTTTGTGTCAGTTGCAGTAGGACACAATACCTTTATTTGATTTTTAAATGTTGCTAAGGATTGAACCCAGAGCCCCCTGCATGTCTTTTTTTTTACCTCCCTAGCCAAAATTGCACCTTATGTGCACCAGTTGCATCTCAGGAACCTAAAAGTCCTATTTAGGTGAGACTAGTCAAAATTTACTGCCTTTCACCCCTGCCAGTGTGAACACAATTAGGATTCTCTTATTCTAATTCCTCCTAAGGCACATTTTTTTTTCCTGATCTTTTAATCCCTTTCAATCTCTTGGAAGATCCTGCTCTGTTCATCATTTCTTCTTGCTTGTATTTTCAGTTTCTCCCTTCTCACTCTTTTTAATTCAAGTTTATTGAAAGAAGAATCTACAGATGCCATCTCCATTTTTCTCCTCCTGTTTTTTCCATAAATTTCTTGCAGTATAGATTCTGCTCTTCCCAGTAAAAAGCCTCTTTTCTGTCATTCTCAGTGAAGTTCTGATTGCCTTATTCTTTGCCAATTTTTTAAATTTCTTCATTGATTTTTTTCACTTTTGTCTTTCTGTTCACTATTTCATTTGTTTGTACTGTACTTCTAATTATATTTTTCTGCTTGTGTTATTTTGTTCTTTTTCTAGGGTTTTTCTCTTCTGTAGATAGACGTTTAGGTTATTGATTTAAACCATTTTTTATAGCTGTTATTTTGTCTCTATTCACTGTTGTATTTAGCTGTATCCTATAAATTTTGGCATGTTGTTTTAGTTTTCTTTTTTTCCAGGATATTTTCCCACTTCCTTTATGAATTTGTACTTCAAAAAATTGGTCATTTAGGAGTATGTTGTTTTCTTTTCCCTTACTCGTGAATTTCCCCAATTTTCTTCCAGTATGGATTTCCAGAAGGAAATAATTCCGTTGCATTCCACTGTTTTATATTATTAGGGTTGTTCATGACCTATCACATAGTCTATTTTGGAGAATATTTAAAGTGTGCTTAGGAAGAATGGCTAATGGGTTTTGGGGAAGAGTGTTGTATAAATGTCTATAGGCCTGTTGTCTTACAGTGTTGTTCAAAACTTCTGTGCTCTTGCTATTTTCCTTATTGATATTTCAATCTAGTATTGAAAGGGGGAAGTTGAAGTCCCTAATTAATACTTTTGATTTTATTTATCCTTTTAGCTTTTCTTTTTGTCTAATAATAGGTGCAAATATATTTTAATTTTTGAAATGACTTGGGTCTTAAATGCCCCCAAGAGTTCATGAGTTGAAGGCTCATCCCAAATACAGCAGTTAAGAGGTGGGGCCTTTGGGGGGGGGGTGATAGGATCATGAGTGTTCTGGCCTCATGAGTGGATCCATACATTTGTGGATTCATACATTAATGAGTTGTAGGGGAATGGCTTTCTTCTAAAAGTGAGCTCTGTGTGTGTGTTGGCCACCAGAAGATTAGCAGCTTTCCTGCACCAAGTGCTTCTCAATTGCCCAGGCTGGCTTAATAGGCCTAGAGCAATCAAGCCATGCAACCATGGACTGAAACTTCTTAATATATGAACCAAAAATAAATCTTAAGGGTTTTTTTTTTTTGTATTTTTCAGTACTTATTTGGTTGAATTCATGAACATAGAAATCTGTGGATTCAGAGACTTTCTGTACATTTTATAAGAAGTTATTTTTTATTTATATTTACTTTTTTGAAATATTTTCTGCCTTCATTTATATATATATATAAAGATTTATTTCATCACATTTTCTTGTGCTATTATTCCATATATGTATGTTAGTAACTGAATGAATACAAATGATTTTTACTTTATATAATCATATCTTTTAAAAGAACTGGGAGAAGTTATATTTATATTTATAGCTAGTTATATTTTTGTTAGTTTTACTGACTTTTCATTCATTCCTGCAGATTTGAGTTTGCTCCTGTATCATTTGCTTACTCCCATAGAACTTATTCACAATTGCTTTTTCTGTATACTTACATGTTTTCAAGAATGTTAACAATGATTGGTATTAGCCCCAAAATACAATTGTATATTTTTAATGAGATTACTCTTTAAAGTGATTAAGAGAAGAAAGGGGAGAAATATGTAATTAGAGTATATTTTATAATTATATATATAGTTACCTTCACTATGTATGCTCTGATTTATTTTCTGTGGCTTTGAATTACTGTTTAGTGTTGTTTTCAGCCTAAAGTGCTCCTTTTAGTATTTGTTGTAAAACAGATCTTCTATCAAGAAATTTTAGTAGTTTTGTTTTTTGGAACATCTTGTTTTCATCTTCATTTTTTAAAGATAGTATTGCTAGGTATAAGATTCTTGGGTCATAGTTTCTTACTTTCATTCCATTGCCCTTCTGACTTTTGTTTCTTACAAGTCAGCTGTTAATTTTGTGTCCATGGGGGTTTCTTTATGTTTGACAATTCTTTTTTTCTAGGTACATTTAAATTTTCTTTTTGTCTTTCAATATTTTTACTTATAATATCTCTGGGTATGTATCTCTGTATTTATCCTGTTTGGAATTTTTGAGCTTCTTGAACATATAAATTAAAACTTTTTTTTTTAAACAAATTTTAGAAGATTTTAGCCAAAATACTGTAATAACTTCTTCACTTCCTTCTCTTTTCTCCTAATGATATCCCACTTTTCTCTGAGATTCAGTTCATTTTTTTCATTGTTTTTCTGTTTGTTCTTCAAATTATCAATCCCTGTTAATCTGTGTTTAAGATCTCTGATTCTTACTTCTTCTTTGTATTCTTTTTTTTTATTTGATGGATATTCACTGTGTTCCTAAGGCTGGCTTTAAATTTGTGATCCTGTAACCTCCCTAATAACTCCCTAATAACTTGTGTTATAGGAGTGTACCACAGTGCCTAGCTTGATTCATTCTTGTGTCAGTTCAAATCTATTATTGGTTTCCTCCAGGTAACTCTCCACTTCAAAAGTTATTTTTCAACTCTAAAATTTCTATTTTTAATTCCATCTACATAACTATTGATATTGTATTCTTGATGAGACATTGTAATCATACTTTCTTTTCATTCTTTATACATGGTTTCTTCTAGTTTTTGAATATATTTATAATAACTTCCTTTAAATTGTATCTGTTAAGTCCAACATCTGCACCCCTTTAAAATCAATTTGTATTGTCTCCCCTTTTTCCCAGCATATATGTCATAGTTTACTATTATCTTTGCACATTTCACAATATATATTGAAAAATTGACATTTTAGATAACATAGTGTAGTTAGTGGCTGTGTACTCATGCCCTTCTGGAAATGGAGGGATATTAATGTTCTTTGGTTGAACATTTAATTAATGAGTTGGCTGAACTGACTGTATGAAGTCTGTTCCCCCACAGTGTATAATCTGTGATGTTCATGTTCAGATTTATTTATTTATTTATTTTCTTCAAGATTCTTCTAGATTTCCTATCCCATGCTTATCCTTTGATTAACACAAGTATTGGTCAAAGTCTGTGCTTATACCCTCTCGTCATTTAGATGTTTTATTCTTTACTGTTGGATATTGGTATTGCATGGGGATATTATCAGAATTGAAGTAATTTTTGTTTTTCCCCATGTTTGGATGGAAACTAGTAGCTTGGGGTTTTTATTTCCACTTATGCCTGAAAGAGAGAGCAGCCTTGGGCATACCCACAATCCTCTAGATTGCCAGGAATGTGTGTGCTTTTGCTTTATAGCCCAGGTTTCTAGGTTTTAGACTTGGGGCAGAATAGATTATTGTTCAGCCACTGTTTGATCAAAGGTTTTTCTTCAGCCCTCAGTGACAGTGAGGTGTTCTCCTTTTGTTGAAGATCTGTGTGTGCTTTGGGAATATTTCCATGTGCTCCATGAACTGCTTTGATTGTTCTTGAGTTAGTTCAGCCTATTACTTGCATGCAACCTGCCCAACACTGATTTTACTTGGGTGGCTATTTCTTTGCTGATTCTCTCTGTTAAACTTCTTATTGCTCTACCATTTTGTTGGTTGCTGCTTATATCATGGAGCTGTGAACAACTTCTTAATTGCTTTCCATGAAGATCTTATTGTTTCAATCATTGTACTTAGGTATTTATTTCTGTAAGCTCTCCTTTCTTGACTAGATCTGCCTGCAATAGGGCTCATGGAGTCATTTCATAAGTCAGAACGTGGAAATGTGGGGAATGTAAGGAGAAAGCAGGTTATGGCTTAGATGTCACCAACTAGCACTTACTATGACTTAGTAGATTTTCTTGAATGAATGTTTCTGTATTTGTTATATGTTCTTAGCACAGTTTCCAGAGTGATTAAATGATTGTTTGAAATAATTTGCCCTAGTCAAGTTGCTATTTTTGGGGGGAGAGATTCTGTAGCACTGTATTTTTCCATTCTAAAATTCAGTCTTCTGGTTTTACCCATTTAAAAAAAATGATAAATTTTTTTATCTCTTTTTGTCTATACATCAATTTATAGATTTCTAATCTTTAGTCTTCATCTCCATAACTTTGTATTGATTCACTTTACCTGTTGAAGAATCTCAGAAGTTTTTCCTGTATATTTTTCTATATTTTTGTGTGGGCTCACTTGATCCAGCTGAAGCCCACTGAAGAGCTGAGGATGGTGTGGTGACAGAGTCCAAAAGACACCTCTGGAGACCAGTTTTAGAAAACTTGATTGACTTTATTATTGCAGAGGTAAGCCTTTTATGCATAGCCTGTTACTGGGCAAATTAGCTTGCAACACTCTTAATAGTGGCAGCCAATGGGCTAACAGGTCAGCAGCAAAAAAGCAGAAGGAAGGAAACATGCTGTGCACCTGAGGGTGGCCAGGTTACCATGGTGACGGAACTGGTTGTGGTCAGTGTTCCAAACCACAAATATCCAGACTCAGTGTGCTGAGCCCTAAGAGCCCCTCACATAGGCAGTGTAGGCTGCTTTCCAGCTCACAGGCCTAGCATCCTGAGGTTTGATGTGTGCATACTTGTGGTGTTGATCAGCATGTTCCTTTGCTCTCAATAATTTCTACAAATTGGCAGCTGTCCTGAAACTGGATCAGACTCAGGTTCGATCCCCTTGGCAGTACTGTGTATGGAATTTAGCCAAATATAGCATCCCTCTGAATCACCTCATGGCTTATTAAAGCAAATATTACTGAGTGCTAGGCCCATACTTTCTGATTCAGTAAGTCTAAATCATGGTCTGAGAATTTGCATTTTTGGCAAGTACTCAAGTGATTCTCAGGCTGCTAGAAAACATATTTTGAATGTGTGATGGCATCTCTTTTTGTATCCTAGTAGCTATTTGTGCATACTGTTTGTGTTTATTTATTTATTTGAAAAAGTGATACTATTCTATTTTTTTTCTTTTTTGGGGGGTACCAGGGATTTAATTAAGGGACACTTGGCCACTGAGCCACATCCCCAGCCCTATTTTGTGTTTTATTTGGAGATGGGGTCTATCTGAGTTTACTAGTGCCTTGCTTTTGATGAGGCTGGCTTTGAACTCGCAATCTGCCTGCCTCAGCCTCCTGAGCTGCTATGATTACTTACATGTGCCACCATACCCAGCTACTTTTTAATTTTTTTAATTGGAATATTGTATAAAGAGACACATACCCTTACCTACTCTTTGGTTACCCAGTGTACTATTAACTGAGGAAAGGTAGGATAATTTCTTGATATTTTCCCCTTTAATTTACTGATTTTAAGTAATGAGGTAGTTCCCTGTCTATTGAAGGTAATCAATTATAAAAATATATTATTAGTAATAATTAGCATTAAATGAATTTGGTGGTTCTAATCAATTTCAAGTATTATCATTATTGAAGCTGAAATTATTACATCTTTGGCCAGTGGGAGACTCTTGAAGTTGACTCCTGAGTCCTACAATCAGTCATTTCTTTTTTTTTGAGGGAGAGGAGGTTTATGGGGAGGGCTACTGGGGATTGAATTCAGGCATTCAACCACTGAGCCACATTCCCAGCCCTATTTTTTAGTTTGTTTAGAGATATGGTCTCACTGAGTAGCTTAGCTCCTCACTATTTTTGCTGAGGCTGGCTTTGAACTCACAATCCTCCTGCCTCAGCCTCCCGAGCTCCTGAGATTATAGGCATGCACCACCATGCCTGGCGAAATCAGTCATTTATTTTAGAAGCCCTGTCTAAGGTGTGATATTGGGTTGGCCATTTTTTTCTATGTTCTTACTTGCAGAGGTTAGAAATAAGTATATGTTTTAGCTTTCTTGCTGTTGTTACCAAAGGACCTGATAAGAACAATTTTAGAGTAGGAAAAACTAATTTGTTCCTCATGGTTTTAGAAGTCTCATGCCATTGATGGCCAACTACATTCCTCAAGGCCTGAGGAAAGGCAGGACATTATGGCAGAAGACTGTGGTGGAAAAAAGTGACCCAGAACATTGCACTGAGAAGAAGAGAGAGAGTGCTGTGCTCGACAAGGACAAAATATAAAGGCCAAAGGTATGCATGCCCCCATGGACCCACTTCCTTCAGCTGTACCCTATCTCCCTACAGTTACCACCAAGTTAATTCCTACCAGGGGATCAATGAACTGATTATGGTTAAACCTCTCATAACCCAATCATTTCACCGCTAAACTATCTTGCATTGTCTCACACATGAGGTTTTGGGAACACCTAATATCTACACCATAACCAATGCACAGATTTAAGATAAGGTAAAAACACTTCACAGGCTCTCATTGATATCAATTTTGACTTGAGATTTCAGACTGTACTGTGTTTAAATCTTCCATTGTATCTCTTTCCTGTGTTCCAAGAATTCTGGTTTTCAAGGACATAATGATTATAGAATTAGAAAATTTGATTTTTATTCATTCATTTTTATCCCATGTTATATAGGTAACATTATAATATAGGACACTAATACCATTGAGTGATGACACTAATACAATTGAAAACATTAGAATACGTCTTTTGTATATACTCTCATCATCTTACTAGTATTTGGTGCTGGAGTTATTTCCTGACACCTCATTTTTTTTTTTAGCAATATTCTAGAAGACTTTCTCTGTCTGACTCCCTCCCTGTTGATGAGGACTGAAGAGCCAAGTGAGACGAAAGAAAGGACACAGGGGGTCCAAAGCTTGGTGCAGCATTTATTATTGGCAAGCACAGCGTTTTATAATTTACAGTGGGTTCCCAATCGTGGAATGCAACCTTGAGGTTAGGCAGACAAAATACTAAAATATATATTTTTTAAAACAATGCTATGTTTACATTTATATCCTTAAACTTTGTCTTAAATCTGTATTACCAGCTAAGCATAAGGTAACAGGAACATTCCCCAAAATAACTCTACCACAAGGAAAAGACATGAAGCACATCCACAGTCTCAAGAGGAATTTATGGCAAATCTGACCATGTCACCTGAGCATGTTCTGAGAACAATCTGATATTCTTGCTTTTTCTGGCCTGCCAGGAACTCAGAGGACATTAACTCCTTAACATCTGCAGCTCCACCAAAGTCCTGAGATCTCAGACAACTCCATCACTACCTTGCTGGAAAGAGGGTACAAAGAAGAATAAGACACATCCATGTTCTCCAAACCTAAGTGTCAGCCTTGCTGGTATATGTGGTATCATTCTGGTATAGGGAGTCATGACCATAGAATCTGAGATTCAGTTTTTCTTTAATAGTAATGTGAATCATTTGATTTCATACTTCCTAAAATGAAACCTTTTTTTCCCACTTTCTACTCCTATCAGGAATAGCTTCCTTTATTCATAGAGCTCTTTATACTTCTGGCCTCCCTTTCTACTGTATTAGTCAGGTGGAGTTCTTCAGAGAACCCAAATTAATAAGGTGGATGGATGGATGCATGGATTAATGTAAGAGTATGGAGGGAGTAAGGGAGATTGTACTCATTTTAAGGAACTAGCTCACATGATAATGGGAGCTGGCAAGTCTGAAATTTGTAGGACAGGCCAATAGTCTAGAAACTCAGGCAAGATTCACATGTTATCACGTTCTTTTCTGATAAGGCCTCCCATTAATTTAATAAGGCCCACTTTATGGAGGGTAATATGCTTTATTTATTTATTTATTTTTAATTTTTTAATTAGTTGTTCAAAACATTACATAGCCCTTGACATATCATATTTCATACATTTGATTCAAGTGGGTTATGAACTCCCATTTTTACCCTGTATACAGATAGCAGAGTCACATCGGTTATACATCCACATTTTTACATACTGCCATACTAGTGTATGTTGTATTCTGCTGCCTTTCCTATCCTCTACTATCCCTCCCTCCCCTCCCCTCCCATCTTCTCTCTCTACCCCATCTACTGTAATTCATTTCTCTCCCTTGTTTTTTTCCCTTTCCCCTCATTTCTCTTATATGTAATTTTGTATAATGATGAGGGTCTCTTTCCATTTCCACGCAATTTCCCTTCTCTCTCCCAAATTGGTGCGGCCAATTTGGAAATATGCTTTATTGAAAATCAGCTAAGTGTAAATGTTAATCATATCCACAGAGACTCTCATGCAACATCTAAATTAGTATTAGACTACACAGCTGGGCAGGTAACCTTAGCCAAGTTGACACATGAAATCACCATCACACCTAAGTTGAACACTAAATTTGTTGTCCAAATTGAGATTTTTTTTTAGAATAAGGAGTTATAGATTATAAATAAATCAATATAATTTTATATATAGACTATTATATGATTTTACTCATTGACAATTTTTAATCATTGTTGAACCTACAAAATAGTCCTATTAAAAATTGTTCTAAAAATGTTAATATTTACCTATGTTTATTAATGCAAAAAAATTGTTCTGTTGAGCTTCTCAACATTATAAAGAACATCAATGGGATTCTCAGTAAATGTTCATATACATTATTTAGTATTTTAGCCATAAAATTGGGTATTTATATATTTCTGAAAAAATGTATTTTAAAAATTTGGTTGTATTATTCTTAATTGTCTCATAAAATTGTGTTTTTTTCAAAGTTCATTTTATGTTTGCTAAATTTTAAAACATTGAAAAATTTGAAAAAAAAACTTAATAGCTGCTTTTCTCTGTGAGTTAGGATTTAAAAATCTTAGAACAGGTTCTCAAATCATAAATGCTAAGGTACCTTTTCATTTCCACGAAAATTCCACCAAATTGAGATTTTTCTAAAATTCTAATTCTTAAAATATAATTTAACATGCTGATCAACACCACAAGTATAAACCTATGTAAAAAAAAATACAGATAGTGAGTTAGAAAAGATCACAAGAAGGCTCACTATGGAGCTCGCCAAAAAGGGTTGTATCGGTCCTGGTATTGATATGCCTACCCCAGACATGAGCATGGCAGACATGCCCCAGAGAGAGATATCCTGGATCTCCGACACCTATGCCAGCACCAGAGGGCACTATGATATTAATGTACATGCCTGTGTTACTGGTAAACCCATCAGACAAGGAGGCATCCATGGATGCATTCTGCTACTGGCCTTGGTGTTTTTCATGGAATTGAAAACTTCATTAATGAAGCTTCTTACATGAGCATTTTAGGAATGACACCAGGATTTGGAGATAAAACATTTGTGGTTTCTGGGTTTGATAATGTGGGCCTGCACTCTGTGAGGTATTTACATCATTTGGGTGCTAAATGTATTGGTGTTGGTGAATCTGATGGGAGTATATGGAATCCAGATGGTATTTACCCAAGTGAACTGTAAGATTTCAAACTGCAACATGGATCAATTCTGGGCTTCCCCAAGGTGAAGGTCTATGAAGGAAGCTGACTGTGACATACTGATACCCTGCTGCCAGTGAGAAGCAGTTGACCAAATCCAATCCACCCAGAGTCAAAGCCAAGATCATTTCTAAATGTTCCAACGAACCAACCACTCCAGAAGCTGATAAGATTTTCCTGGAGAGGAAAATGGTTATTCCAGATATCTACTTAAATATTGGCAGAGTGACAATATCTTACTTTGAGTGGCCAAAGAGTCTGAATCGTGTCTTTTCAAATATAAAATGGATTCTAACTACCAATTACTCATGTCTATTCAATGGAGATTAGAAAGAAAATTTGGAAAGCATGGTGGAACAATTTCTGTTGTACCCACTCCAGAGTTCCAGGACAGGATAATGGGTGCATCTGAGAAAGACATTGTGCTACACCATGGAACATTCATCCAGGCAAATTATGCATACAGCCATAAAGTATAACCTGGGCTTGAACCTGAGAACAGCTACCTATGTCAATTCCATTGAGAAAGTCTTCAAAGTGTACAATGATGCTGGCGTGACTTTCACATAGATGGATCATGGTTAACTTTTTATGACCCTCTGTAACATCTGTTGACCTATCACAATTTTACATGTAACTGCACAAATTTTTCTCTAATGACTCATTAAACAATGGACACAGTTCTCAACAATTCAGTCTGATTTAGCCCCTTAAGAAGAAAGAAATTATGTTTAGGGGATCATGTACAATCTGAAGAGTGTGAAAATAGAAATCACATATTCCAGGAAGCTACTGAGGCAATTTGCTTTTAAATAAAAAGTATCTTCCACCTGGGGAAAAATGGTCCTTATATGTTTCCCAGTATGCTGTCCTCACTCCATGACCTCCCCCTTTGTTTGTGTACTAGACACAAAATATCAATGATGTGACTCACTGGTTTGGAATTAAGACATTATTAAGTATAATTTTGTTCATTTACTTGAGATATTAGGTCAAGTTCTAGACAGGGTTGACTTATTGTTAATTAGTATAAATAAAGATCAATATAACTTAAATAGCTTTTCTTTAATTGAGCTAAAGTAATTTAGAATTGATTACTGCCAGATAATAGAAATTCTCCATTTCCAAAATGTACTCTAGCACGACAAATCTTACATTTCTATAAATATTAAAAGACTGTAGGAAGGGAACTCTACTGTAGTTTGCTGAAACTCTTATGTAACCTCTCATTAATAAAACAGCCATGTTAGTCTTATGAATGTCTTTCTGTTTCTGTTGACAACTTTAGTAATTTTAGTTAACATTCATGAAGGGAAAGAGAAATATATTACCATTAAAGGATATAGACACTTAAAACAAGACTGAATGGCCCAGGACTGAATGACTCTTTTTTTATTTTTTTTTTTCCTTTTTTTTAATTGGTTGTTCAAAACATTACAAAGCTCTTGACATATCATATTTCATACATTAGATTCAAGTTGGTTATGAACTCCCAATTTTACCCCAAATACAGATTGCAGAATCACATTGGTTACACATCCACATTTTTACATAATGCCCTATTAGTAACTGTTGTATTCTGCTACTTTTCCTATCCTCTACTATCCCCCCTCCCCTCCCCTCCCATCTTCTCTCTCTACCCCATCTACTGTAATTCATTTCTCTCCTTGTTTATTACTGAATGACTCTTGTAGGATAATTTTTAGGCTTAGAGATTTCTCTTTTGCTTGATAATCTTTACTCAGAATCGGATTATTAATTTTTTGTTAATAGAATTTAAAACTCTGCTTCTTTGTGGTATAGCAGTATTGTTCCTATTTTGGCAGGGGTGTTTGGAAAAGATTATTTTTTCAGACCATGTTTAAAATCTTTTGATCATTTAATATTTCAAAGTATTACAAAACAAATGAATGAAATGAAACTTTTATTATTCTGTGCTAGAAGAGTATTAAATTTCTGTTTATAAGGGCATTCTTACCATTTATCTAGTTGTCATTTGGTGGCCATAAAAATGAAAATAAAAGAGAATAGATAGTATATACTGTGCACTTCTTTTTTTTGTATCTTTATTTGTTTATTTTTATGTGGTACTTGGGACCAAATCCAGAGCCTCATGCATGTAAGGCAAGCACACTACCACTGAGCTACAACCTTAGCCCTATTGTGCACTTCTTATGAACAGGCCTTTTACTTTTATTTAGTCTTCATTTAACCTATGTGCTAGATTGAAATTCTTTTTGTAAATGAGGCTAGGAGAGTAACAGGTATATCCATGCTATTCCTGAGACAATGGGGCAGAAAGAACAAGAGCCCTTTGTATGCATTACACACAATTTGGCTCACATTTTTAGCAGGTTCCAGAAAATGCTGACACTTTTTCAAGGACATATAGTAAACTTCAGATTATTTCCACTTTTTCTGGGAAAGAGTACTAGATCACAGTGGGTGACCTAGGGCAGATTCCCTTGGGGTGACCAGCTTGATAAGTTCCCCTTGTCTTTGTTTTAGCCTTAATATGGCATTTTACAGAAACCTAATATGCCAGCTGTTCTCTGTTCGCTGATCAATGTGTTGACTGATTAAGTGCAGAACACTCATTTATTGTGTACATCATTCAGCATATGCCAGGAACTCTTGGCAGCTCTGGGAAACATGCTCACAACATGCCATTAGTCAGTTAGGTAACTAAGAGTTCTTAGTTGGCATGGGATTCAGTATTCTGTTAAATTCCTCCTAGTGTCCATCTGTCTTTCAGCAACATGCAGTCTTGATTTCTGAGGCTCATAAACCTTGAAATTGAATCAAGCATTTCAGCTTCATTCCCTGTTTAAAAAATTGTTTTACCATTGTAATTCCTTTGCTTTTCCATATAAATTATAGAATATTCTTACCTATAGCTACAGAGAAAAAAATTCATTGAAATTTTGGTATGAACTACAGCAACCTGTGTATCAATTTGGGGTGAAATGCCATCTTCACATCCATGAACCTTCTACCAGGTGGTTTTTGTTGGTCTGGCTCTGGGACCATGGAAAGTTCTTCCTGATTGTACTCTTTTCAGTTCATAACCTGTGTTTTATTCATCACTTCCTATTTATTTTCTCAAGCCAAGTGCTTTTAACCTGAAAACATTAATTTCACATCATTTCTCCTTGATGAGAATTGATCATCACATTGTATTAGAGTTTGTGATATAATTGATCACATCACACAGCTACTTCGCCAATAAATTCAGCATTACTAGCCTGGATTTATCCAAAATTTTAAATTTTTTAGCTAAGAATTTTACCTATTTTTAGGCATCTTTGCTTTCTGGTCATGCTTAGCTCAGTCAATAGTGCAAGTACTTAGCTTTCTTTCTTAGGCCATTATCCTCAGAGAGTAAGTTTCATTCTTTTGTGCTGGGGATTGAATCCAGAACTTGGTTTGGCTAAGCACTTAGTGAACTATATCCCTACATCTTCTCTCCTGATTTTTAAATGCTTCTTTAAAATACTTATATGTAGTATGGAAATCACAGTAAAGCCACCTGACCTGCAGAGACTGGGTAGTTGGCTGAGGTCTCTCACTTATCAATAGGCAAAATTTATATCTTGGAAAATGAGTAAATGAGTTTTATGGGTCATGGACCTTCAGTGTAGCTGGAGAACAGTTGAAATCTTTAAGTGGCATGTGTGATGTTGAACCTTTTTTTGAACTATTTTTATTGTCAATGAATTTACTTATCTAGAGAATTGCATCTGGTGCTTCACAAATGCTAGGCAAGTGCTCATCCACTGAGCCACAACTACAGCCCATGGTTGAAGCTTTTATTGTGATATCTGGGAGGATCCTGTTGGCTGTCCTCCTGCCTCATGACTTTAGGTCCCTTTGCAGTTCCGTGTTTCACTGGTGGGTGGGTATTCTCTCATTGTAGGGATTTAAAATTTCTTCCCATTTGTTAATTTATTCTTCTCACCATGTAACTCTTCTTATTACATTTTCCTTGGGTTTGAGTATGGGAACCTCTTTAAGAAAGTCTTTAGTCTGTTTTGATCTGAGCAATATCCAATGAATATTTGTTCACTACAATTCATTTTCCTTTGAGCATTATGTGGTTTCATAGACTCTATTTTCTGACTTTTGAGGTATAAGATGAACTTCTGGTTACTATTTTTAGATTACCCTATACTTGGGCCTTCAAGTGATATTTTTTCCAATGTGCTCCTAGGTGGGTGAGTTGAGGGGAAAAAATAGTTTCAACAGAGACATTGTCCTGGGGCAGAGTCTCCTGCATTTCTTGGCCTTAGGCCTAACCACAACAGCTACAGGAGCACTCCCTTTTTCAGGAGTGAGGCTGTCAAGGAAAGTTCAGCAATGGATAAGAAAATAGCTTTTCAGAACATTATGGTATCTAATTTTTAAAAAATGGAATTGAAGTCTACTTTTCACAGGTTGCTTTGGAGGAGGTGGATGACTACATTCTAGGTCCTAGAAGAAGACTGTCATGAATGAATGGCAGCTTATCCCATTTATGCATTCTTTATTGATAACCTGGTTGAATTTTTGGTGTAAGACTGAGAGAAGTAGTAGAGCAAACCACTCCAAGGCTTTGCAGCAGAGGCTAAAGAGAAGAATCTTAAGAGGTATTTTTATATGTGTATTCTGATCAATAAGTTGCCTTCTTTCAAAATTGAATAGCTTAATGTTAATGATATATGGTATAAGTAATTCATTTTCAAAAGAGGCACAGCAAGTAGGATATTTATAGGTTACCTGGTGAGTACAGAGAGGATTCTAATACTGGACTTCATTATATTTTTTTAGATTCTTTAAGTTGTAATGGACTTTTACTTTTTATTTATTCATTTATATGCAATGCTGAGAATTATCCAGTACCTCACACTTGCTAGGCAAGTGCTCCCCCGAGCTACAACCCCCACCCCTGGACTTAATTATTAATGTCTGTCATTCAGATGACTAAAAGTAGTCATGAAAATCAGGAATGTTTATGTAACATTTAACTTAAGAGAGATTTTTCCCAAGGACAATGCTTGATGTTTTTAATCAGCTGGTGCTGCTGCCTTTCACAGTGTTTTTGAACCTAAGTGAAGTAGACGTTATAAGGATTGAACAGTCTCCTTCCATTTTGGAAAAGCCCTCCCCCCCCCCCCCCCATGTAGTCCCAGGCAGGAATGTGGACACTTCTTAATGATGTTGTATTTTCAAGTTATTTACTGCAGCTTCATTTTATTAGGTAATTTCTCCAAAAATATATTTTACTTCATTGTTCTTTACTGTAATATTGGTGTTCCCTGACCAGTGCATTTTTTTAGAAAATTTTTCTAAAAACTTTGACACTTGAAGTGAAATGCACATAGAGTGTAGCAGGACCTTACTGGACCTTTTCCTTTATTCTCTCTCTAAATGCTGTTTTCTATTGCTCATCACAAACTCATTCATATAACATTAATAACAAACTCACAACAACTCACAATGATGTAAACTCATTCACATAAGCCCATCATATTATTTTAAACTCATTGATCACCCAGTTAAACCTCTAGGGGATAGTTTGACATTCTATGTTTGCATTTAACTTTTTCCTTTTCTCTCTTCCTTTTTTTTTCTTTTTATGCTGACTGAAGCAAAATTGGTACCTATCAATCAGCAGAAGTTGGAAGCAGTGCCTTAGAAGTGGTTGGAAAGATTCCCTGCTCTCTGGGATTTTAGGATGGAGGAGCAGGACAGTACTGGTGCCCTGGCAGTGGTGAGGGGATGTGAGCCATGCTGGGAAGTGGTGCAGATTTTGGGGTCAGGCAGAGTCTGGGAAATCCCTCTGATCAAGGTTGGGGTGGGCTTCCTGGCATCTAGTGGGGGCAGAGAGGAGGAAGAGACAGGCAAGTAAGTACTCCAAGAAGAGGACTGAGGTAAGAAGTCATGAGCTGTGGCAGCCCAAGGAGCCAGAGTCCTTAGAGTGTCTCTCATGACTGTATTCTAGGTCAGCATTTCCAGAGGTTTTATGGAGTATCAGTTTTAAAACTGCTTGCCATTACACAAAGTGTTCTTAGACTTGTACCTAATCTTTAAAAAAATGGTAGAAAGCCTGGCATGGTGGTACACCCCCATCACCCAAGTGAATTGGGATGCTGAGGCAGGCAGACTATGAGTTTGACGCCAGCCAGCCTCAGGAACTTAGTGAGAACTTGTGTTTTAAAAAAGCCTGAGAGTGAATGAAGCTCAGTGGTTAAATGCCCTGATGTTCAATACCCAGCAGGAAAAAAAAAAAGAAAAAAAGAAAAAAAATGGTAGGGGGTGATTGGCCTTCTCTTTCATTATATGTTGAAACTTTTTAATATAAAAGATCAATAAGTACTCCCGCTTCTGCAGAAGGAGGTAGCACATTTACCTGGTGACCCATTTCTACCTTCACCCCACCATACACTGGAATAGACATTTTGAGACCTAGAGTAGAAGATTCACAAATAGCATCTTTGTAAACATGTAAAGTCTTGTTTTAAGGAATATGGATTTAATCCTAAAGTATTTATTTGATTGCCTGTTTAAGAACTTTGATTGAATTGGGTTAGTATTTGGAATACAAATAGGACTCCTACTCTGGGTGGGACCTTTCTTTGAGAAAGCAAGTCAAATGTGATTGAGTAGATGGATCCAGCTATAAGCAGAATGGGAATGAGAGTGGATGAGTTTGAAGACAAGCCTCATAATTACATAAGTGTACTTATTAACTCAAATATTTACAGAAGACTGTGTGTTAGTCAACTTTCTACTTTCAATTACTTTAGTGAAGTACTTGAGATTAGCAGCTAATAAAGAGAAAAGGTTTATTTTGGTGGCTCACATTTTCTGAGGTTCATTTGTTTCTGTTGCTTTGGGTCTGTGGTACCTCATGGTGGGAATGCGTAGTGGCACAAAACCATTCACTTTATTTTCAAGAAGAAGAAGAATAAAGTAAAGAAGGATCCAGGTTCCATAATCCTTCCCAAGGGCACACCTCCCATTACCCAATGACTTAAAGACCTCCCCCAGGCTCCACCTCTGAAAGGCTCTAACATCTCCTACTAGCGCCACTTGGGGATTAAGCCTTCCACAAGTGGACACTTTAGGGACACTCATCTACACTATAGCACAGTGTGAATCATATATTGCTCTTATCCCCATTATAACTGAGGCAAAGAGAGTTCAAAGCCCAAAATGGGTCATTTTGAGCCAGAAAATCAAAGCCTATGCCAGAGCCAGTTTTCTAAGTGCTACACCATAATACCTTACTCAGAGGACCTTGAGATGAGGGTCCACTTTTGTTTGAATCACCCTTCAGAGGCTACAGATAGTTGCTATCAGTTACCCTTTCAAAATTCACTTTTTTGGGGGTTGGAGAACTGCAGGGGGAAAGCAGTGGAAATGCTTTGTTTGGGGTTAGTCAGTAATGCAATTCCTCCCACCAGGTGGAAATTTTTTCATGAATTTATGCTTAGATGAAGGCAGGTGGGAAGTCATCACTCAGGGAAAGATCCCCGGGCTCCAGGATGTGCTCCAGGATCCAGAATGTGCCCAGCAGTACCCATGCGGGACTCTTGTCAGGCCACTTATGAGCTTCCAGCCTTTTACTCAATAACCTTGTCTGAGATAGAAAATGGAACCTAACACGTGGAAGACCCACACTCCTTTCTTGAAAAATTATAGATGCTTCACATTCCAGAACCATCCCTCTGCTCTAGTCCTGTTAGAGTGAGTGGTTCCAAGATGGGTCAGTGGGGATGAGAATATGGCAAGGACCAAAAGGGGACCAGTATGCAGTGCACAAACATAGGCAGATCTCCTCTGCCCAAAATGACAAAATGCCCTTTACTCTGCTTCTCCATTTCCCTGCCCCCAAATGCTAGATGCAGTGATGGTTCACTTACGGCCTCACTGTACCTCACTGTACTAGGCCTCAACATCTAGAGTGCATTTTGTACTGAGCACATTTCAGTGTGGACCAGTCAGTCACACTTGAAGCCCCTGGTGGCCGCAGGTGGTGAGTGTCTGCCATGTCCATAGCCTGGCACTCAATGGTGGTTCTTTACCACCCACCCCCTGTTCTCTTTCAACTTCTCAAGGTTCTCCCACTGTTCAAGTAAAACACCTCCAGAGAGTAATCCCCTGCCCTCCCTCACTGCCCACACATTCTCTCTTGGGAGACACCACTCACAAGCACACTACCAGCCCAGGGCCTTAACTCCATCTTACTATCTCAAATTCTACTTCTCCAAAAATCTTCATCTAAGACTGGCTTCTCTGCTTTAAAACCTGCGCCCTCCTACCCACACTGGTTTCTAATGTTTACTGTAATTCTGTAAAGCAGTTAAGAAGTCTGTCTATGTGGGCAAAAAGTTTTGAACACCAAGAACCCATGGGCTGAGTGTATATTGGAAGTTGAACGACACTTGTAAGAAAAGCCCAGCATATTTAACAATGTGCATAGTTCTTACAGGCACCCAGGTGATTATGTTTATACAGCTAATCATGAACATTAAACTTGTTATTGCTTTTATTCATGGGCAGAGCAAGCATTTTCATAGCAAATGGAAAGGTACGGGAGGGGCAACCCATGCTTGGTCCCCTCCTACTTCTCAGAGAAGGTGGAGATTTGTTCCCTCTACCCTCTCTGAAGTTTTTTGGTGCCTTCACTGTTCCAAGTTTTCCTGCCTCAGGAATAGTGCTTTGGTTTTGGTCAGACATCTCCTGATGTGCTGGTCCCTTCTCAGTTCACTATAGGAAAAATGAAAAGCTGATTTATGGCTTGATAAAAGATAAAGGTATCTGCCTATTTCATGCTCTGCACCCATGCAGAAAGCATGGAACAAGCCTGCTGGAAGGGCCTTGGCCTTCTTGGACCATGACTTCCAAGCAGAAATGATTTTTTTAAGAGAGCTGGATGGCCCAGTGGTGAATAATAGAAGAGCCTGGAATTCATGTGGCCCTTTTCTATGCATTACTTCTGTTTTAGTCAGCTTTTTTGTCATTGAAGCAAAAAGACCCAAGAAGAACAACATAGAGGAGGAAACATTTTTTGTCACTCATGGTTTCAGAAGCCTCAGTCCATTACTCTTGATGAGGCAGAACAGCATGGCAGAAGAGTGTGGTAGAGGAAAGTGACTCAGGACATATCAATCTGGAAGCAGAGAGAGAGAGAGAGAGAGCTCCACTCACCAGGTACAAAACATATACATGAAAGGCACAACTTCTGTGACCCACCTGCTCCATCCACAATCTACCCCACCTACTGTCACCACCAACTTGATTCATTCAAGTTGATCAATCATTGATTAGGTCAATGGCCTCATAACCCAATTATTTCAATTCTACACTTTCTTGCATTCTCTCACACATGGGATTTGGGGGGATACTTCATACCTAAATCATGTTAAATTCATATTTTAAAAGTAGGCATTTCACTGAGTTATCTTTCCATAAAAACTACTCAAGGGTGCTGTTGCCATTTATGTTCATTCTTAGCATGATTTGTGGAATCAGAACCTCGATGGTTTATTGTGGCTCAAAGCCTCGCCAGAGCAGAGCGCCCATCCTGCTGATGTGCCTGTCAGGCCTGTACAGGTGTAAGTCTTTTCCTTAACCACCAAGATGTACCTGGGCAGGTATGCAGCAGGGATGTGGGTTCAAGACACAGACACTGGGAGCTGGTGAGAGCAGGCAGGTGGCAGACCTCCAGCAAGCTTGTTTATTGCAGAAGAGGTTACAACTGATATAGGGCATCCTACAATCACACATAAGCAAGCAGGGTACCTAACATTTAGAAACCAATCATCTTACGATCAACATAACTGGACTATGAGGAAGCTCTAAAATCTGCCACAGAGTGGAAGGCTATCAGGAAGGGGTCCTTAAATTAAGGAAGATCAGACCCTAAGGCTCTTGCCTCTCAGTTGTCTAGCAACATTGACGTCAATCACTGAGGAAGTGGTTTTACCTCAAAGGCTCGCCAGAGCAGAGTGCCTCATCCTACAGGTGTGCCTGTCAGGCCTGTACAGGTGTAGGTCTTCCTAATGCCTTGAGCTGCTAGCTGCTGACTGCAAGCCAAGAGTTATTCCCACAGTTTATAAATTTGTTTCTGCATAGCATCATAGTAGAGAACATATAATTCATATCAATTTAAAAGTGATATCTACAGATATTAAGATAATGTTTATAGTGGCTTTTTTCTTAATTGGAATGTTTTATAAAAATTTGGCCATCTCAGCTACAGTGAAGAAACTGGCTTGGTGGGAAGAACAGGACCTCTGGAGTCGGAATTATATATGATTAATTCTTGGTTTCATTGTTAGGGAAGTTACTTTAATCCTTCTGAGTCCCTTCCCTTTTAAATAAAATAAAATTGATGCCATCAAAGAAAATTCTATGCTTGTTCAGTGTGAGTTTCCCTCCTGCTGATCCTGAAGGTTGGAAATGGAGGGACACAGTGAGGAAGAGCAATGTATTGAAGCTAAAAAACACTATGCACAAGGTTGCATGGATGCCCCTGTGGTTGACATTGAAGTGGGCATTCAGGGCACAAGGTTCTCCATGAAAGCTAGCTTCCACCTGCATCATCATTCTAGAATAGTTTTTCTTTCTCTTGCAGAGGTCTTAGACTTCAAATAAACTTTTGTGAAGAATTTGTGTGGATGCTAATCCACAACAAGGGACGCTGGGGAGGGGAAGAATAGAAGTTTTTGGATTAGACAAAGGAGAAAAAAAGGAAGAGGGGTAGGAGAGGAATACGAAAGACAGTAGAAGGTATCAAACATAACTTTCCCATCATTATATTTAAATACATGACCAGGGTAACTCTTTATCATGTATAACCAAAATAATAGGATCCTAATTAGAAGTTACACTTCATGTATGTATAATATGACAAAAATATATTCTACTGTCATGTATAGCTAAAAAGACCAAATTTAAAAAAAAAAGTGAGACATCCAACATGGCGGCGGGCGCGGAGAGATCAAGTCTCTGACCTCTTCAGCTGCGCCAGCATAGGGAGTCTTAAACGGTCTAAATGCTGTTTGCTCAGGATCACTAGGCAATGCTGAGCTAACGTGGATCTGGGGTGAACAGTCTGCGCCTCTCAGAACACACACCGAGCCCTGATCGGCTGAATTCAGGCTCCCATTTGCCTGTGTCTCGCAGACAAACCACTGTGACTCAGTGCTAAACGATCCCGCTGAAACAACTTGTAGGCCCTTCTGAACCTACGGAGGTTAATACCAACCGAGCCTTCATAAGCAGTGGCCACAGGATTGAGACGGGGCTTGGGAGAGCCGGTCAAGACCCACCCATTGCATCGTTCACCCAGCAAAGGGAACGAACTGTCACCATTTGCATGGGATACCACCATGGCAGAGAACTGACATCACCAGAATGTGGCGGAGGAGATAACTTCATTGAAATCAGTGGCGGCAGGTGTGCAACCCCCTAGCCCTCCCTCTCCACACAGCGGGGAAACCTCAAGGGCCCCTCCCAGCTCTCCCTTGAGTGAAATAGTCAGACCCGCGGCACGGACCCCTGGCTACCGCTCCCACCAGCGCTGACAACTGAGGTCTCTTGCACCAGCTCCCAGGGGCGTGGCTACCGGAGGGCAAGCAAAATATGCTGAGGGGTCTCAGCCCCAAGCTCCACAACCTTAGGGTCTGAGGGAATGGCAAGCAGGGAGAGTGTGCCCAGTCGCTCAAGAAAATAGGGCTCCCGGGAGCAGCAGACCAGGCGTGTAGCCAGTATTGTGGTGAGCGTCACTGGTGAGCGGGGCCTGGCTGGAGGAAAAGTGGGGAAGTGACTAGACACAAGAAAAGGCCCTAGGCACTCAGGATTGGAGACCTGCCCAGTCGGGGAGGAGGAACTGCTTCACAGTGATTGGTTCCTGCATATTGAGAGGAGAAGCTTGGCCCGGTGGGCACAGCTCCACCTACTGGAAGAGAAGTTAATTGAACTCTAAGACTGCATTTTTAAATTTTTTTTATTAATTGTTTTTTTTTAAATTTTTTTAAAAACTTTTTAATTATTTTTTTATTTTTATTTTGATTTTTTTTGATTTTTAAAAATTTTTTTCTTTTCTATTTTTTTTCTTTTGTCTTTTCAATTTCCTTATTCCCCTTTCCTTGAATTCTACCGGTCTACTCTCATTCTCTTTAGTGACTTATTCCCTTCCCTTCTAAATCTTTTCCTCCCAAGCATCATGACACTGTTTATGTGTAAATTACTAAATATGTATAGGTCAATGTTCCGAGGTGTTATATAGTGCTACCAAGTCCCTAGCTACCCCCAAATACTTGAGACCATTCTCCTGTTAATATCCCTCGTCAGTAGAGTAACCTTCCAAGGTTGCCAAGAGATACCAACCTCAATACCATCACATCATTCGACCTAAATATAAGTCCCAAGACCAAACCACAGACCACTATATGCCATCAGAATCCGTACACAGTTTAGGAAATGAGTGAATCTGCATTAAAGTAAAACAAAACTCATCATCTCTAGTCATGGTCTCTTATCACAAAAGAGACACCCCAGAGACACACAAAAACAAATAAATTTATAGGAGTAAACTGTAACTCAGCAGTCAAACAGAACACGAATTAACATGAGCAGCATGAAAAAGCAAGGAAGAAAAGGAGTACAAACAATGCAGGACAGCCTAAATATACAGGAGGACCTAGAGGCATTAGAAAATGGTCAAATAAAGAACTCAAGGAATACCTTAGACAGATGGAATGGAATCTTAAAGAGGATATGAGACAGCAAATTGAAACAATGAAAGAACACATTGAAAATGAATTACATAAACAGATAAAAGAAGCAAATAAGCATCTTTATCAGGAGATAGAGATTATAAAAAAAATCAAACAATAATTCTAGAAATGAAGGAAAGTATAAACCAAATTAAAAACTCAAATGAGAGTATCACTAACAGAGTAGAGCAAGTAGAAGCCAGAACATCAGATAATGAAGACAAAATATATCATCTTGAAAAGAGTCTAGCCAACTCAGAAAGGCTGGTAAAAAATCACGAGAAAAACATCCAAGAGATATGGGATAACATAAAAAAACAAACTTAAGAGTCATCAGGATAGAGGAAGGTATAGAGGTTCAAACCAAGGGAATGAGCAACCTGTTGAATGAAATAGTTACAGAAAACTTTCCAGATATAAAAAAGGAAACGGATGTACAAATTGTAGATGCATACAGGAGACTGAGCATACAAAATCACAGTAGACCAATGCCAAGACACATGGTTATGAAGATATGCAATATACAGAACAAAGAGAAAATATTAAAAGCTACAAGAGAAAGGAGGCAGATTACATTCAGAGGTAAACCAATAAGGTTAACAACGGATTTTTCGTCACAGACGCTGAAAGCGAGAAGATCTTGGAACAACGTATTTCAAACACTGAAAGACAATGGATGCCAACCAAGAATTTTGTATCCAGCAAAATTAAGCTTCAGGTATGACAATGAAATAAAAATCTTTCATGATAAACAAAAGTTAAAAGAATTTGCAGCCAGAAAACCAGCATTGCAAAGCATCTTGAGCAAAACACTACATGAGGAAGAAATGAAAAACAATAACCAAAACCAACAGTGGGAAGTACCTCAGTAAAGCCAGAGGACAGGGCGAAATCTATTCATGGAGAAACAAACCAAATTAAAAGAAAAGATAAATAATCAAACATGGCTGGAAGTACAAACCATATATCAATAGTACCTCTAAACGTTAATGGCTTAAACTCACCAATAAAGTGACATAGGCTGGTAACATGGATTAAAAAAAACAAATCCAACAATATGCTGCCTCTAGGAGACACATCTGATTGGAAAAGATATACACAGGCTGAAGGTGAAAGGTTGGGAAAAACATACCATGCACACGGTCATTGTAAGCAAGCAGGGATGGCCATCCTCATATCAAATAAAATCGACTTCAAGACTAAGTTAATCAAAAGAGATAAGGAAGGACATTATATACTGTTAAAAGGAACCATTCACCAACAAGACATAACAATTATCAATATTTATGCACCAAATAATGGTGCTGCAGCGTTCATAAAACAAACTCTCCTCAAGTTCAAGAATCAAACAGACCACAACACAATAATTATGGGTGACTTCAACACACCTCTCTCACCATTGGACAGATCCTCCAAACAAAAGTTGAATAAAGAAACTATAGAACTCAATAACACAATCAATAACCTAGACTTAACTGACATATATAGAATATATCAACCATCATCAAGTGGATATACTTTTTTCTCAGTAGCACATGGATCCTTCTCAAAAATAGACCATATATTATGCCATAGGGCAACCCTCAGTAAATATAAAGGGGTGGAGATAATACCATGCATTTTATCTGATCATAATGGAATGAAACTGGAAATTAATGATAAAAGAAGGAAGGAAAAATGCTACATCACATGGAAAATGAACAATATATTACTGAATGATCAATGGGTTACAGAAGACATAAAGGAGGAAATCAAAAAATTCTTAGAGATAAATGAAAATACAGACACAACATATCGGAATTTTTGGGACACAATGAAAGCAGTTTTAAGAGGGAAATTCATTGCCTGGAGGTCATTCCTCAAAAAAAGAAAAAACCAACAAATAAATGAGCTCACACTTCATCTCAAAGCCCTAGAAAAGGAAGAGCAAAACAACAGCACATGTAGCAGAAGGCAAGAAATACTTAAAATCAGAGCAGAAATCAACGAAATTGAAACAAAAGAAACTATTGAAAAAATTGACAAAACTAAAATTTGGTTCTTTGAAAAAATAAATAAGATCGACAGACCCTTAGCCATGCTAACGAAGAGAAGAGGGACAACTCAAATTACTAACATACGGGATGAAAAAGGCAATATCACAACAGATGCTACAGAAATACAGAAGACAATTAGAAATTATTTTGAAAACCTATATTCCAATAAAATAAAAGTTAGTGAAGACATCGATAAATTTCTTAAGTCATATGATTTGCCCAGACTGAGTCAGGAGGATACACACAATTTGAACAGACCAATATCAATGGATGAAATAGAACGAGCAATCAAAAGACTACCATCCAAGAAAAGCCCAGGACTGGATGGGAATACAGTGGAGTTTTACAAAACCTTTAAAGAAGAATTAATACCAATACTTTTCAAGTTATTTCAGGAAATAGAAAAAGAGGGAGCTCTTCCAAATTCATTCTATGAGGCCAACATAACCCTGATTCCAAAACCAGACAAAGACACCTCAAAGAAAAAAAAAAAAACTACAGACCAATATCTCTAATGAACCTAGACGCAAAAATTCTCAATAAAATTCTGGAGAATCGGATACAAAAACACATCAAAAAATTGTGCACCATGATCAAGTAGGATTCATCCCTGGGATGCAAGGATGGTTCAATATACAGAAATCAATAAATGTTATTCACCACATCAATAGACTTAAAGATAAGAACCATATGATCATCTCGATAGACGCAGAAAAAGCATTCGACAAAGTACAGCATCACTTTATGTTCAAAACACTAGAAAAACTAGGGATAACAGGAACTTACCTCAACACTGTAAAAGCTACCTATGCTAAGCCTCAGGCTAACATCATTCTGAATGGAGAAAAATTGAAGGCATTCCCTCTAAAATCTGGAACAAGACAGGGATGCCCTCAATATAGTTCTCAAAACACTGGCCAGAGCAATTAGACAGACAAAAGAAATTAAAGGCATAAAAATAGGAAAAGAAGAACTTAAATTATCACTATTTGAGGAAGACATGATTCTACACCTAGGAGACCCAAAAGGGTCTACAAAGAAACTATGAGAACTAATAAATGAATTCAGCAAAGTGGCAGGATATAAAATCAACACGCATACATCAAAAGTGTTCCTGTATATCAGCGACAAAACTTCTGAAATGGAAATGAGGAAAGCACCCCATTCACAATATCCTCAAAAACAAAACAACAACAACAAAAAAAAAACTTGGGAATCAACCTAACAAAAACGTGAAAGATTTATACAATAGTCTCCCTGCTTCTACCACTATCTATTCTACACACCATCTATTCCACAGTTAGCTCACAAAGCAAATCATATCCCATCAATCCCAGCCAAGAATCTTTCTCTGACTTCCCATAACCCTTAAAGCAAATCCAGTTAGCAGCAAGCTCCACAGGGCCCTTCTCTAAACTGGCCTCTTACCCACTTCTCTGGCATACATCTGTAATCCCAGCTACTCCAGAGGCTGAGGCAGAAGAATGGTAAATTTGAGACCAATCTAGATAACTTATAAAGATCTGATCTCAAAATATAAATTTAAGAAAGGGGTAGATACAGCTCAATGGTAGAGTCAACCCCGGTACCAAATAAATTGTGGGGGCATAGTAAAAGTATACAGTTTATGCAAGAGATCAAATTTAAATTGTTATTAACTTAAAACAGCCTGCTCTAAAATTCTGTGTAAGCCCCATTCCTAACACAAAGCAAAACTCTTCATGGATACACAAAAGATTAAAAAATAAGTATTCAGGAAATACCACTAAGAATCATCAAACCACAAAGGCAACAAGAGAAAAGGAAAAGAACAAGGGATCTAAAAAATAACCAGAAAACAATTAACAAAATGGCAACAGTAAGTCTTTTACCAATAATAATCTTGAGTTTAAACGGATTTTCTCCAATCAGAAGACTGAGTGGGCCTGACATGGTGGCATATACCTGTAATCCCAGCAGCTCAGAAGGCTGAGAAAGGAGGATCACAAGTTCAAAGCCAGCCTCAGCAATGGCAAGGCACTAAGCAATTCAGTGACATGCTGTCTCTAAATAAAATACAAAACAGGGCTGGGGATGTGGCTCAGTGATTGAGTGCCTCTGAGTTCAATTCCTGGTACCAAAGAAAAAAGAAAAAAACAAAAACAACCGAAGATCTAATTATATGCTACCTATAAGAGACTTGTGTCCACTCTAAGAACACAGAGACTGAAAATGAAGAGATGGAAAGATACTCTCCATACGTGGTAACTATTAGAGGACAGGCATAGGCTTCTATCGGACAAAATAAACTGAGTCAAAAACTATGAAGAGAGGGCTGGGGATGTGGCTCAAGTGGTAGCATACTCGCCTGGAATGCGTGGGGCGCTGGGTTCAATCCTCAACACCACATAAAAATAAAAAATAAAGATACTGTGTCCACTTAAAACTAAATATTAAAAAAATGATTTTAAAAAAACTATAAAAAGAGGCAAAGAAAGTCATATCATGATAAAGGGGTCAATTCATCAAGAAGTTATAATAATTACAAATATACATGTACCAATATTAGAAAACCTAAATATATAAAGCAAATATCAATAAATCTAAAGGGAGGAACAGAATGCAATACAATAATAGGAGACTTTTTCTAAGGCAAGTTAAAAAAAAAGAAAGAAAAAAAAGAAACACTCGATTCAACAATTAGCACGGTGACGCAAACCATCATCTCTCCTGGATCACTGCCATTGCCTTTCACTAGTTTCCCCTTCTTTCTCCTTATTCTTTTACAATTCATTTTCAATGTTTCAGAGTGATCTTTTGGTAAGTGCTTAAAATCCACCAACTCACCTCACAGTGACTAATCATGCCTTACATGATCTGGCAGCCCTGCTCTCCTCCCCTTGTTCACTGACCTTGCTGTTCCTCAAATACAGGGACAATGTAATCTCAGGAATTTTGCTCTTGCCTTTGCCTAGAATGTTCTTTCTCCAAATATCCACTTAGTCTGCTTTCTTACCTCCTTTAGATTTTCCTTAAATGAACCTTCTCAGTTGGCACTTATGAAGATATTAAATTTTGGCTCATTTGTTATGCAACAAAAGCTAACTAATGCACAGTGCCAAGAAGTGAACTGTGGCAGACACCATAACACACTAGTCAGACCTCCTTCCAGGATGAAGAGCTTATAATTACCCTAGCTTCTGGAAATGTTGAAGGCAGACAACCTCAGCTGAAGAGATCCACCTTGGCAAGGCTGCATTCCACTTTCCTACAAATAAAGGTAGACTGTTGTTTCTATCTTTATTTCCTTGCTTGTTGAATCATAAATGTGTTTAAAACTAACCTCTTAGCTTTCCTTTGTTGCCACTTATTGTATGTAGAGTATACTAGGATTGGTTAAATTTCCTTTTTATTAATTTCACAGGTAGGCAGAATTACAAGAGGAGTAGCTATCACTAACACTCTAGACTTGGAGCTAAGTGCAATAAACTAGAATAGAGCATACTCTTTTAGGCGAGAGTATGAATAAATTTTGTCTGTATACTGAACAATTTCACTGCGTTGGCAGGAACATTTTTTAAACTGCATGTATAAGAGAAAAGATGAGATTATATATTGAGCAGCTGTTATTACAAATAGCTATTATATGTTATTATATATTGCTATTTTTGCCTATCCAACTTCCATTTTTTCCTTTTTCTGTAACAGTCCCCAAATTTACCTTAGAGAAACAATAACTTGTCTTATATTCATGCAAATGCATTATCAACTAAGGTGTCCTTTCTTCTTTGGATGAAGGGTTCACATAAACATACTGGAAGTAATCAAGGCTCCCTCCTCCAGAAATTTTGTTACAAAAATATAGGTAAATGGGGACTGGGGTTATAGCTCAGCGGAAGAGCACTTGCCTAGCACTACATATAAATAAATAAAAAATAAAGGTCCATTGACAAATAAAAAATAAAAAAATAGGTAAATGGTTCATTAGTGACTGCTGTAGTTTCATCTTTTCTGAAGTATATTCATTTTAGTAAATTATTCCATAGCTTTTCTGAAACTGTTTTGCTAGCCAACAAAAGTACTCTACCTAGGATACCTAAACCATTATTTCTTCATTTGAAAAATGTGGATAATATTAACATTTGGGTGTGATGATTAAATGAGATATCCACTCATTCAAATATTTGAGTGTACCTACTGATCAGGCCTTGTAGAGATAAAGAAATAGAAGATGAAACCCCAAAACAGAAGAGGTGAAAGAATGGGGATTATGAGAGATTAAATGGAGACGTGTCCTGGACTTTCTGTGAAAACACAGTCTTTGACAGAAGAAATGCTTTCTCCATTGTATTAGACTGAACCATATGTAACCATTTTTCAACGATTTAGGCAACAATTTCATATAATTTAATCTAATAGTAGGAAGGAAGCATGAGAAATTATCTCCCAACACAGATTCATATAGATTTAGTGGTGGGAATTAGAAGCACTGTCTCCTTTGAATGTAAAATGCCTAGATTAAAAGACATTAAGTAATTTGTCTAGGTACAGATTACTCTTTGGTATAAATTCATAGAATCTACATCCCTAAGGAATTTTGTATGAAGCAGAAATATTCATATTTTTTGAACAGTCTTGGTCCTGACTAAAAAAGCAGATAGGGGAAGTATTAATTACTTTTCTAATTCATCTTCCTGTATAGTCTCTTCACAGTTTTATAGGTTGTACAGGAAGACAAATTAGAAGAGATGGTGTTTCTTTACCCTCAAAAAATACTTAAAGGATTAAGATAGTCTATCTAGAATCAGGATAAAAAGATAATCATCATGCTCAATTTTTAGAATAAACTAAAAATGAAAATCAAATAAATTATAAGTCAAATGAATCCTGAGAGGAAGAACAAAGGTAAAGCCCCTAAAACAGTTTTTAAAATAGTGTTCTAAAATTCAAAATAATTGTTCTTAGGAATATTAACTATTGCCATATTTAAAGGCTGTTGCTATCTTAAACTAATACTAGTATTTTGTGAAGGTCTAAAGTAGAACTACTACTAGATTTCAGAACCAATTCTGCAGAATGGTCATGTTGGACTTGTGGCCTCAGCCTGGCTTGCCAGCCCTCTGAGAGACCTATTCAATCCACATCTTCTGCTGCCCTACTTTGCACTGCTAACAATGCCAGCACTCAGCTGTGAGGCCATCAGCACAACCCAAAATCTAGTAGTGTGTCCAGATGGCGGGACCTACTTTAAAGGAGGGTGGACAAAGTAAGTCTCTTGCATTTTCAGCTTCTGTAAAGGGAGGAATGGTGTGCCTTAAAACCAAAACTAAAAGCTCAGGAATTCCCCAGAGGAAGGAGGCTCAGATTCCCTCTCCCAACCCCCACACACAGGAGGAAGCTTTATTCTGCTGGACTTGGGAGAGGCAGACTCTCGGGAACCTTTACTTCAGTAAGCCCTCTTGGGCTTCTGCCTGTTCTCTCAATCTGCTTCAGCTCATCCTGCCTCCTCTTCTCTTTCATGGCTACCTGCTCCAATCCTCTTCTACCCAGAGTTTTAGGTAACTGTAGCACTTGGCTCAGATTCTTAATGTTTAATAAAACCAACAGGTTTTCACTATCATACTCAATATATTCAAATGATAAAATACAGGATGCTGAGAGGAAGCAAAATGGATTTTCCAAAGCATCATAAAATTCACAACTAGAGAGCATTATTTTCTAATTTTCAAAAGAATAAAAAAACTACAATCTTACCTTGTAATAACGAAAATAGTCTCGCTCTTGCAATTGTTTTATTTTGGGGAAGATTTTGTAGGTATTGAAATTGTCAATGCTGGTAATATCACATAGGCAATCGTCCAGAACTCCAACCACCTAAAATTTGCATATGTACATAAAAATTTAAATATGTAAATTACTGATATTTCAACCTTTATAGATTTGCTTTATTATATAAAAGATTGATGGTCAAAATGAAAAATAAGAATTCTCGGGGCTGGGGCTGTAGCTCAGTGGTAGAGTGCCTGCCTCACATGCGTGAGGCACTGGGTTCGATCCTCAGCACCACATAAAAACAAGTAAATAAAATAAAGGCATTGTGTCCAACTACACCTAAAAAATAAATAAATGGGGGCGGGGAGAATTCTCCTTCCTTTAGCTACACACACATAAAATCCAAGTAGCCACTGAAATCTAAAGCAATCTCTTCCCAGACTGGCCCAGAGGTCACAGACTATAACAACACTGCTGCATCTTAAGGTCATTTTCTTTCTGTTGTTGTTGTAGAAGGCCTTTACTTTGTTTTCATGTGGTGCTAAGGATTGAACCTAATGCCTCACACATGTTAGGCAAGCATTCTTCCACTGAGCTACAGCCCAGCCCGCCTAGGGTCCTTTTAAATTTCAATACAGGGTCTCACTAAGTTACTAAGGCTGACCTAGAACTTGAGATCCTCCTGCCTCAGACTACAGACTCACCTGATTACAGGCATGAACCATTTCCCTGGGCTCACAGTATTCTTTAATATGCCTCTTCATTTACTTTTTTTTTTTTTTTTTCTGTTATTTCATTATTTTTTTTTTTTAAATTTTTTATTGTTGGCTGTTCAAAACATTACATAGTTCTTGATATATCATATTTCACAATTTGATTCAAGTGGGTTATGAGCTCCCATTTTTTCCCCATATACAGATTGCAGAATCACGTCAGTTACATAAGGTACTATTAGCCTCATTTTACATAAAAGGAAATTAAACTTTGGCAAGCCTAATTTTTCCAAAGTAAAAATGAAACTTATCCCCAAATCCACACCAGACTTTAAAACTCATGCTCCTGTCCACTACTCAAAGTATCCATTAAGCCAAGAAGAAAATTTGGTATTTACAAAGTGAATTTAAAATTCAAAAATTCCACAATCATTATTCACTAAGTTAAAAATGAGACCGACCGACTGATATGCGACTTTGATGAATCTTCCAGGAATTATCCCAAGTAAAAAAGTCAATCCCCAAAGTTTACAAACTGTATGACTCCATTTACAGAATATTATTGAAATGAAAAATTTTTAGGAATGCAGAAAAGATTTTGGTTGCCAGGCTTTAAGGACTATAGTAGAAGACAGAAGTGGGAGTGGGGAGTCAGATGAGGTTGAAGCAGACAAAAAAAAAACAACAGGAAGGACTTCTAAAAGTGTTAAGGAAATCATTGAGTATTTTTCATTGTGGTGGTAGATACTCAAAGCTACAGGTGATAAAGTTGTACAGAACACACACAAATCAGACAAGTAAAACTGGAGGAATCTGGGCTGGGGATGTGGCTCAAGCGGTAGCGCGCTCGCCTGGCATGCATGTGGCCCGGGTTCGATCCTCAACACCACATACAAACAAAGATGTTGTGTCCACCGATAACTAAAAAATAAATATTAAAAAAAAAAATTCTCTCTTTCTCTCTCTCCCTCTCTTTGAAAAAAAAAATATTAAAAAAAAAAAAACTGGAGGAATCTGAATAAAGTCTACAGATTCTATTACTAACATGTCCTCTTTATGATACCAGATATGTTCACAAGCTGTTACCAGGGGGATAACTGCATAAAAAGGACATGGCATTTCTCTGATTTTTTTATTTTTTATTTTTTTAGTATTTATTTTTTTAGTTGTAGTTGGACACAATACCTTTTTTCCATTCATTTATTTTTATGTGGTGCTGAGGATGGAACCCAGGGTCCTGCGCATGCTGGCGAGTGCTCTACCGCTGAGTCACAATCCCAGCCACTGATTATTTTTTTAAATTGTATATGAACTTACAACTATTTCCTTTCAAATTTTCAACTGAGAACAAAAATGGGCCCCAGGCTGCTACAGGCTATTTAGTGATCCAGGAGTGGAAACTAGCCCTTGCTAGTTATATCTTTCTTCCGAGGAGTGTAAAGGTGACCCAAACTCCCTACAACATAAAGTTAAGAGCTATATTATCTTGAGATAAGGAATAAGGGATCATTATCAAGAATTTGGTTCTGGAGTTCTATCTGCTTTGTTTCATTTCATTGTTCCCACTACTTACAAGACTTCAAATTCTAGCCTGATAACAATGGGGTGAGGGAATCAAAATGCAAACCAAAATACTTTCTAGATTTTAAAATATTTTATCTAGTAATCACTATTTCCCTTTCTAATATTTTTTTAGTTGTAGATGGATACATTTATTTGTCTTTATGTGTTGAGGATCAAACCCAGTGCCTCACACATGCTAGGCAAGCACTCTAAAACTGAGCTACAACCCCAGCCCAGTAATCACTATTTCTTATGCATTTTTCTGTTCACTTTGTTCAATTTAGGAGGCTGAGGCAGGAGGATAGCTTGAGCCTAGGAGTTCAGTGGCAGTATAACCATCTCTTAAAAAAAAAAAAAAAGAAAAGAAAAGAAAAAAACACTGCTTTATGTTTCCCTGTAAAACAATGTATTTAAGAATTTTCCCCCATTTTTGAACTTTAATGTTAATGAAATATGTGAATTCTTCTGTAATGTACTTCTGTTGCTAACATTTTATTTCGACATCTGTCCATAATGATTCGTTTTACAGTAGTACATTCATTTTTCCAGTTAAAAGTATTGTATTATATGAAAATAACCACAATTTATTCATTCTATTATTGATTTATAGAGTAGGCAGAATGACCCTCCCAAAGATATCCATGCCCTAATTTCTGCAGCTTTGTAATGTTATTTCACATTACAAAAGGGACTTTAAAGACATAATTAAGAATCTTGAGATGGGAAGACTATATAGATTATTCAGTACAACAGTTACAAACTTCCTTATAAAAGAAGAGTTAGAGAAGATGCTGCATTGTTGGCTTTGAAGACAGAGGAAGAAGTCACAAACCAAAGATTACAGAAGCCTCTAGAAGACTGGATGCCCCCCCACCAGAGCCTCCAGAAGGAATGCGACCTTGCTGATATCTTGATTTTTAACCCTGTAAAACCATTTTCAGATTTCTAACCCCCAAAAGTAGGAGATAATAAATTTATGTTGTTTTAGGTCAGTAAGTTTGTGTTGATTTTTAGCAACAATAAGAAAATAATACAACATACTTAGGATCTACAAATGCTATACAAATATTTTTGTATATGTATGGTGGTATACACATGCAGGAGTTTGTCCACGTTGTAATGATTAGGAATAGAGTGCAATAAGTACATTTCAGCTGTACTAGGGAATAACAGGCTGATTTCCAAAACAGTTCTAACAATTTATTATGTCACCATCAATGGACTGGGGTTAATGGTAAGCCATATCATAGTATTTGATATTAATCTATTCTTTAATTTTTGCCAATCTAATAATGTGGAATGGTATCTGGTTTATGTTTGTTTGCACTAATGAGGCACTATGTTCATGTTTTAGGAGACATTTGTATTTATTATTGTGTGCAATGTCTATCTTTAGTTCACTTGTCCTTTTCATACTGACCTACTACAAGGAATCGATACAAATTTTTTCCTATTCTCTTAGACCTTCTTCCTCTATCCTATTATGTCTCTGGAGTTCTCTTTAATATTTATTATCCTGTTGTCTCTTGCGATTTCCTTGTGAGTAATTTATTTGCATTTACCTTCCACTTATTCATTTACTTATTCAATAAATTTACTAACAAACTTTGTATCATTCTACATGCTGAGAATATGGATTTAGAAAAAAACTAAAAATCTCTGCCCTTGAGGAGCTTATATTCTATAAGAGAACTGGAGAAAATAAAGTACAATGTCTGACATGTAGTAATGAATAGGGGATGGGAACAGGGATTGCAGAACTGGAGCTACTATGATTTTAGACAGCCACATGAAGGAATTTTGGTAAACCCTGAAGGAGGGAAAGGAGCAAGAATGAAAATATATGAAGAAAAAGCATTACAATAAATTATTAGAAATATTAAGTGCAAAGGTACTGAGACAGTAAGCCTGCCCAAAGTTTCTAAGGAACAAGGAGTACCATGCAATTAACTAAAAAGAGAATTAGGAGACCACTATAAGACTTTAGTTTACTGAGCCTAGGGTGTTTGCTCACACCAACCAAGTCTCCAGATCTAAGAGACTGATTAGGTATCCAACAATTCAATTCTGATACTAAATATCCAGAATCAGTGCCAACTCTAATTAGTTAAGGTGCAAGTCCCAAAAGACTGCCCCAACTTCAAACCAATCTCAAACCCTGGGTCACTTGTTCTTCTAACTGACTGACTATAAATCTGGGTCCCAGGATCCCCTTTTTCAGGTCCAGTAATTTGTTAGAATGATTCATAGAACTCAGAAAAGCACTTTAATTACCTTTTAATCAATTTATTATGAAGGAAACAACTCAGAAACAACCAAATGGGAGAGTATTAGTGGGAGATGGTTTGAGCTTCTATGCCCTCTCCTCATCACCCTCCCAGTACGTCAGTGTTTTCATACCCCACAAGTTCATCAACTCTTAACAGCTCCAGAGTTGAATCACTTGTCTTTCTGGTGATCATGCTCATCATGAGGCTAAATATGGGCTTCACCCTAAGTCACCTCATTAGCATAAACTCAGGTATGATTGAAAGGGACTCATTGTGAACAATAAATTATCACTTAATACTTTCATCACTTAGAAAATTCCAAGCATTTTAGGAGCTCTGTGCCAGCAATCAAACAAAAACCAAATGTATGTTCACAATATACCACACTGAGTGAGGCAGGAAGCTACTGGAGAGTCTTAAGCAAAGGGTAAAAGTAATATGGACTATCAGCTGAGGAAAGAGGGATTTTCTTGTATATACTATGATCAGAGATGGGGACATTTTAGATAAGGGGACATGTCAGATAAAGTGACACTTCAGCAGAAACTAAGATATGAAGAGATGGGTGAACTGTATGAACACATAAGTGTGTTAGGTAGAACAGTACAAATACCATGAAGGAAGAAAACACTTGCGTTGGTCGAATTATACAGTTATACTGTGCACATAAATAATAAACAAACATACTTGCAATGTTTGAAGAACAAGCAGGCCAGGGTTGCTGGAACATGTATAAGGGGAAGGTCTTGGGAAGAGTAAATTTGAGGCGAAAAATCAGCAATTTCTTAATAATCAAGTCTGAGATACTTATTAATCACCCAAGTGGAGATGTTAAAAGAAAAGTTAGATACACAGATGTAGAATTGAGAATACCAATCTGGAGACTTAAATCTGTCAGCAATACTGATGGTATTGTATTTAAATGCAAGAGACTAGATGAAGTGAAGAAGATAAAGAAACAGTACAAGATGTGAACTCTGAAGTTTAAATGACTGGCAGTCAAGGGCAGAGGAGGAACAAGCAAAGGATACTAAGAAAGACTGCTCCATCACACGGGAAGAACACTAGAAAAGTACTGTAAACACCATTGCACTCAGACCAGCCACCAAAAAAATTATTGTGTCCTGAATGTCAAAAGAAGAAAGTATGGGCTGGGGATGTGACTCAAGTGGTAGCGCGCTCAAGTGGTAGCATGCATGAGGCACTGGGTTCGATTCTCAGCACCACATAAAAAGAAAATAAAGATATTGAGTCCAGCTAAAACTAAAAAATACATATTATTAAAAAAAAGAAAAAGGTACTCCAAGAAGTGTCAATGAGGAGCTATGAAAAATGCTGTCAAAAGGTAAAGCTGTGGTTTGAAAACTATTGGCCTTAGCAACAAGGACACTGGTAACCTTGATGAGAGCAGTTTCAGAGGAGTGTTAGGGACAAAAGTCTGACTGGAATGGAACAAAGAGAAATAGGAGGAAAAAATACAATGCTTTTCAATTTTTCTTGAAAGAACAAGAAAAATGGGGCAAAAAGAAGAGTGGATCAAGAAAGAAGATGTAAACAATATTTTTGTTTTTGAGGTACTGGGGATCAAATCCAGGGCCTCCCATATGCTGGGGAAGTGTTCTTCTAATGAGCTACACCCTTATCCCAATAGCTTGTTTTATTAGAGAAGTAAAAAACCAATGATTCAAAAGAGAAAGGGAACACTTTTGGAACCATGTCCTTGAAGGGGAAAGATATGGGCCCTAAAATATATGTGGAGGAAATGGTTTTTGACAAGAACTATTCATGATTAGTTCATCCATGGTAACCAACAGGAAATCAAACCTATAGGTAAAGAGCCCTGTAAGTGGATAGATGTGAATTACTCTGTGGAAATTCTCTTTTGATTGCTCCAATTCTGTTCCGCATGAAGCCAATAAGAATGGAAGAGAAAGTGATGGGGGAAAAAGAAAAAGAAGACAGGATGTGGGTAATTCAATAATCATTTCTTCAAGCCAGGTATAGTGGTGAATGCCTGTGATCTTAGCTACTCAGGAGACTGAGGCAGAAGAACTCAAGTTCAAGGACAGGAAACCTAGCAAGACCCTGTCTCAAAAAATAAAAAGGGCTGGGAATGCAGCTCAGTAGAAGAGCACCATTGGGTTCAATTCCCAGTACTGAAAAAAAAAAATCATTTCTTCAGATGGGTATAATCAGTTATTTAATCCATCCATTGAAACTTTATTTCTTCACCTATTATTTTTTAATCCTTTTGGTCATTCTTTAAATTTCTTATTCCATTTCTATACTTTCAAGCTTCTTTTTTTTTATTTAAACATAGTAATCAAAGATATTCAACTATCTGATAATTTCATTATGTTTCTGTTTCTAATACAGATGCTCCTCAACTTACAACATGAATACATCCTGGAAATTGAAACTATCAAGTGGAAATGCCTTTGAGACACCTAACTTACAAGACATCACAGCTTAGAAACACAGTACCCTGTATAATATAGGGGGTTACCCTCATGCTCACCAGGGAGCTATAGCCCACTGCCATTGCTCAGCATTGAGAGAGTGACAGCTCACGAAAAGAGTACAGTTTGTGTTGAAAGAATGTTGCTTTCATACCATGTATAACTAAGCATGTTTTGGGTTAAAATACTGTCTAAATATAAAACTGAAAATCATAAAATGATTAAGGGGGACCCATTGCAGGTCAAGAACTGTCTGCACCTGATTCATGGTGCCCTGTTTTCAGATTTTTTTTAACTATTGTTTATTCTTCCTGACATTTTATCTTCAAAAATTCTTTATGACTTGAGTTAAAATTAAATTTCTCCAGAGGGAATGGATATTTGCTTTCCCTGGTAACCTGGGGGATACAAACTTGGAACTGCTATAAATTAAATTTTCTACATGAAACTTTTCCTAGCATAAGTGGTATGAAGTAAGCCTGCAAACTTTGTAAGGACTGGCTTATGCTTACAAATTCTCAAGGGAGTTTCCCCCACCTCCTCTAGCAAGTTTCTTTACTTTCCTCTTATGGCAGGATTCATTACTCATCTCTTACGTTAAGGATGTAGCTTTTTGGACAACAAGTTTATGATAGGGTCTCTCATCAGTTTCCTCTCTTTGGGCAGACATAGGTATTATTTCTTACCCAGTCCACCCCATAAAACTGTTACAGCAGAAGTTCAAAGGGTTTGAGAGAATCTCCAGAGTAATGGACTGGTACAGCATGATGGGGGCCCCAAGTGGCTGGCTTTCAATTTGCCTGAGTGCTTTGAAGGTTCCTTGAATTCATGCCTCCTCAGAAAGGCCTTTAGGATTTCCAATATCCCCAGATGAAATTACATTTTCTAGAAAGACTGTTCTATCACTTACTTGTATTTGTTTAGCTCACCGTACTATATACTACAAAGCATAGTTACATTTTTTAATTTTTTTGTCAGTTGTTAGATCATTTATTTATTTATTTATATGTGGTGCTGAGACTCAAACCCAATGCCTCACACATGCCAGGCAAGTGAGCTACCGCTGAGCAAAAGCCCCAGTCCCTACATGTTTACATTTATAAGAAAATGGAGAATGAGATACAAATACTTTGTGTGCTCAAAAATTTTTCCTTGCTTTCATTACATTTAAAATATATATCTCCTTAAATGACTATTTCCTTGTGAACAGAGGCATTTTTCAAAAATTCTAATTACTTCCTTCAACTTTACTATTTTTTTACCAATTTAGTATATATAAGTGGAAGAACTTAGCTCTACTTAGTTCTCTCTCTCTGCTTTTCTATACTACAGGGAAACAAATACGCTGAAAAAACTGTAAGCAAAAAGAAGTCTGTATTAGGGCTCCAGTTTAACATCACTCAAGTTCTCTGAACTTCAGTTACCACTATGGCCCAACTTCTGAGAGATGTACCAAAAGACACTACATTAGAAAGTACCACTGGAGGGGCTGGGGTTGTAGACGAGCAGTTGCATCCTTGCCTAGGGCGTGCAGGCCCTGGGTTGGATCCTCAGCACCACATAAAAATAAATAAATAAAATAAAGGTATTGTGTCCAACTAAAAAATAATTTTTTTAAAAAAAAGAAAGTACCACTGGAAATAAAAAATATATCCACTCTATTTGGCATGATATAACTTTGAACATGCACAAATGTTTAACTGTTGAACTATATATATATATATATATATTTTTTTTTTTCACTTGGATATAAGGAAATTATAAGTACACATGAAAGGCTGGGGCTGTAGCTCAGTGGTAGAGCACCTGCCCCGCACATGTGAGGCACTGGGTTCGATCCTCAGCACCACATAAAATAAATATGGTACTGTGCTTTTCTACACCTACAAAAAATAAAATTTTTAAAAAGTACAGGTAAAATTTTAAAATTAATTATACATAATTAGTGGTAGGTGAAGAAACCTAAAAGTTTCTAGTGATTAAGTATACAATATATGCTATGTGAAAATAGAAAATAAGAAATCCCATTTTAGAAAAAGATATAAATGTAAATTCCACTCAATTAGTAATTAGAAAAAATTTTGCCAAAGACACTGTGGAAACTTTACTTTTCATAAATCTGGTAGATAAGTCCAGAATTCCACCATTTCAGTGTTTGCCAAGCCTAGTCCAAGAGATGGTCAAAAAAATAATGGCGCTACAGTTATCTGCAAGGCTTATTTTAAATGCTGCTTTCTGGGTCATTGTCTGGATTCACTTAATCAGAACTCCTGGAAGTAGGGCCAGAGAATCTGCATTTATTTATTTATTTATTTATTTTGCGGGGTAGTGCTGGGGTTTGAACCCAGGGCCTTGCGCATGCTAGGCAAGCATTATACCAACTGAGCTACATCCCCAGCCCTGTCCCTTTTATTTTTATCAAATCATTCTTTTGAAAATTATTCAAACATGCCCCCAAATGTATGGCATTCTGGGATTTAGTGCTGGACAACATGAAGCCAAGAAAAAGTAAGAAAAAATTGTTTACGTAGTTACACTCACAGTTACCGTCCATTTTTCTTAGCACATTAATTGTTTCACATCTCCCCTCATTATCAGGCCACCTGAGACTTTTTTTTTTCCTCCCTCACAACAACGATGCCACTTTGCAGCAGGTGCAGAGAAGACGGCAGCACCTGGCAGTTTGCTCTAATTATAAATAAAAGACGCCGAGAAGGTCGGCGACCCCTCCAACTTCAGCACTCTGGGAACACCCCCTACCCCAGGACTGGCAGAGCAAGGGCTCCGCGCAGGAGCCCAGACCACGGACCCCCGCCCGCGTACTCGGCGCACCTGACAGCGCCACTTCGCGGACCCAGGCGCCTGGCAAGGGTAAAGCCGAGTGCTCTCCCGCGCCCGCCTCGGAGGAAGTTGGGGCGCGCTGCCCGCCCACCGCACTCATCCAGGCGAGCGAGGGGTCCGTTGGGCGGGTCGCCGCCTCGGCCCGGGTGGCGCCCGGAGGCCAGTGGGGTGTCCCACTTCCGTGCGCCCTTCTCCACGACGGCCGCGGTTCCATCCAGTCCCAGCTCCGCCGCGCTCCCAGCCGCCGAAACCATCGCCGGGACACCAGCGGGAGCGACTAGGAGGCGTCGCCCCTTCCGCTGCCGACGGCCGCCGCCAAGGGCCGCCCCGCGCTCCGCCGGTGTTCGCGGCCGTTCCCGCACCTGTCGGCTCGCCCCCGCCCCGCTCCCCCTCGCACCTGCGCCCCGGCCTCCGGCTCGCTGCGGGCCGAGGGCCCCGGGCCAGCCCCCGCCCAGCTCACCTGGGCCTCGACGACGCGCGGCAGGAAGCTGAGGGAAACCAAAAGCTGCACCGCGGCCGCCGCCCCCTGCCCGGCGCCTGCCCGGCGGGCCCCCCGACTCATGTTGTCCTCCCCGGCCGCGGCCGGCCGGGCCCGTCGAGGCGAGCTGCCGGGCGACGACCCCCGAGGACGGTGGCGGGCGGCGGAGCGCCTCCAGGGGCGGAGGTCTGCGCGCCGGTCGGAGACAGGGGACGCTCTCGGGCACCCGGCAGCGGCGACTGAGGTAGGAGCGCCGCGCGCCCCCGCTTCATGCCCCGGCGGCTCCGCCCCCCGCGTCCTCGGCCGCGGCCACGCCCCCAGCGCGCGGCCTTCTGGGAGTTGTGGTCCCGGCGGCCCCGCGGCGCCGCGCGGCAGTTCGGGAGCTAGTGGGCGGAGGCTGCTTCTCCTTTCGGCCCCGCGGCAGCCAATGAGGCGAGACCACGCGGGCTCCAAAATACCCGCGGGCGGGCAGGGAGCCGGGAGTCTCCTGGGCCGGCCGCGCAGCCCGAGCCTCATCGTCTCCTTCGCTTTCATATAGCCTCGTGTCTCCTTCGGCTGCCTGGACGCCAGCAGCGTCTTGACGAGATGGATTCAGCATTCAGCACCTCCTCCTTCAGACTCCCCAGTGGGTGTCACCTCCTGCCCGGTCCCACCCCTACGGCTGCGGTGACAAGTGCACACATAATGCAAGTTAAAGCATGAGGACAGGCCAAAGTTTACTGGGAAATATGGGAACGAAGATAAACGTACAGGAAGACTTGGAGTGACTTAGACTGAACCTGGATCCCAAATCTGACACATTCTAGTTAGTTATATGGCTTTAATTTCCACCTCAAATATTGTTCTAGGATTTCATAAATGTATATACATAAAGGGCTTAGTATAATGCATAGCACATAGGAAGTGTTCAATAAGTGGTAGCTGCTATTTGCTTATCAACAATTTTGATTTCTACAAAATGAGCAACACATCACTTCATGTAGTGAAGTGAGTCAAATTGTGATAAGTGATCTATCTCAAAATCCTTAATTTAATCCCATCTACAAATTACCACAAATTAAATAACTAAAAACAAATTTATTATCCTGCATTCTGGAAGTCAGAAGTCCAAAATGGATCTGCAGAGCTGTGTTCTCTTTGGAAACTCTAGGAGATGATGATGTTTCCTTGGCTTTTCCAGCTTCTAGAGGCCACCTGCATTCCTTGACTCATGACCTCATATAACAGTCACTACCCCCTTCACTCTGCTTCCACCCTTATATGACTTTCCATCCTAACTCTACTGCCTCCTTCATATAAGAACTCTTGTGATTGCACTAGACCCACCCAGATAATCCAGATAATCTATCTCAAAATCCTTAATTTAATCCCATCTACAAAGTCTCTTTTGCCATATAGGACAACATTCACAGGTTCCAGAGATGAGAACATGGGACATTTATTGGAGGCAGGGCATTAATAAATTTAGCAAACACTTTTCAGAGCACTTTCACATCTTTCATTCCTTAGGACCTGCTATAGAATCTGGGGAGCTTAGTATAAAATGAAAATGTAAGGCCCTTCTTCAAAAAATGTGAAGAATGTTGTGACAGGAAAAGCAGAGTGTTAAACGAAGTGCAGGGCCCTAGTGACTGCCCAAGTCACCTGCTCATGAAGTCAGCTCTGTCAGTGAAATGAAACTAGCAGTCTATCATTAAGGAGTTGTGGTTCCTTAAATAGAGGTGGATTTGGGGGAACCATTAAAAAGAGTGAACAATTTGTCACACTGGAGGAGGCCAATGCTGGATACTATTACTTCAAGAGTTTTCCTCACATGTTACTTGATATGTCTGTAGCTGATGGGCTCTGATGCAAAGGCTTAAAAAGTATCTTGAATAGATGACTGAGATGGTTAAGAAACTTTGTGAATTAACAAAATCACACTAAGCATTTACATTTCCAAGATATCATCAAGTCTGTTGTATTTCTTTGATGACTTTCTAGCTTGGTTAACTTGTGGCTTCCAATGAGGAGGGAAATTATTGATGAATGGCTCTAAATAAAAGTCAAGGTGATGGGGTGGAAATTTAATAACACCAGTCATTTTCTCTCTGATAGCAAGCTGAATTGTGATTAATGGACCTGCAGAGTGAGGGCAATCTGTTGTGTTTGAACAACTGTGTTTGTAGATTGTCCTGGTGTGTCAACAACTGACCACGGCAATTTTTTTAAAAACTGGATTTCCATTTGAGACTTAATTAGAGGGGAGTTTTTGCTTGGTGATCATATTTCTGAATTTTACTGAGGGGATTTCTTCCCCTTTTCTTTTGACAAGTAATAGGGATTAAAAGTAATTCAAATCAAAGAACTTGGCTGGCTTATTACTTTTTATAGTCATTCTACCTAAAGTTTTCTTTAATATTTACTCAGCTGTGATATTCTCAAGTATTTTCACTGAATGGCATTAAAGCTGATAAGTGTGAATCAGTTAAAAGTACTATCATTTCTAAAGGTGTTTACAAGGTGATATATGCAGCTCGTATAAAACCTTTTATACAACAAACATATCATAGAAGTTAATGTATGATTTGGTGGGAGAGGGAAAATCCAAGTTGGGAAAACTAGAATCATAATTCTGTCAATTTCTAATTCCCACCTAACTCACCTGCCCCCAGGGCCTCAAAGTCCCCCTCTCCCAGCCCCCAGTGCCTGTGGATAGCACTGCACAGCCCCATCTGGGCAGGACCTGAGCTCTTCTGACATTCCCGCTCACTTGACAGCGACTTGACTTGGGTCTGGATTCTACTTGACCCTAACAGAATCACCTGCTCTTTGGTTTCCATTTATTACGATTTCTGTTGTTCTATTTAGGGACTTCTGATGCCCTCTCACAGAGTCTCATTCTGCAAGGATCTTTTGCTACTTGAAAAGGACAACCATTCTTCATTTAGAATGTTTCATCAAAAACCCAGTGCTTCCTCCGCCCCCCGTCCCCCCCCCCCCCCCCCGTAAAAAGATATATGCTTAGTACATACTGTGCAAGGCACTAGAAGTGCCTCTTATCTGATACCTCTTACAACTGGAATCTTGGTGGAATTCTCCTTTTTTGTGACTGTCCACAGTCACCCTCAGGAGTGGAAGGAACCACCATAGTAAACTACATTCTAGAGAATCATCTCATCCTCCAAGAATGAAAAGGGCCATTTATACCTCTCCTAGTCTCCCACGACTGCAGGGATTCTCTTTCTATTCTATCCCATAAAATCATCAGGCTATTTCTTTTCTTTTCCTTCCTTCCTTCCTTCCTTCCTTCCTTCCTTCCTTCCTTCCTTTCTCTCTTTCTTTTTAGTGCTGGGGACTGAACCCAGGGCCCTGCACATGCTAGGCAAGTGTTCTATCAGTGAGCTACACTCCCTCATCTGCCTATTTCTTCGAATATTCTACCTCCTTTTACCAGTCTACAGTTGTACAAGGTTATAAAACAATCAGAAAATACAGAGAAAACATCCAGTTATTTCAGAGAGTTCTTTGCAACTGCTTGAGAGAGTCTGTACCCCAAGTTTCAGGGTTCTGTTGTGGTTTTTAAAAATATTTTTATTAGTTGGTCATGAACCTTTATTTTATTTACTTATTTATATGTGGTGCTGAGAATCGAACCCAGTATCTTGCACATGCTAAGTAAGCACTGTACCACTGAGCCACAACCCCAGCCCCCAGGGTTCTGTTTTAAAGATATCTTTAAAATCTGGAATTCCTAGTCTGTGATACTCAAAGCATCCCTGGATTTATCAATGAATTTTATGTTTTGTTTTGTTTTATCATATAGACTAAAACAAAACATCAAATTTATTAGAGTGATTCTTCACTAAACAAAATAATTTACCACAGAGGTCCTCTTATCAAATCCCTTCTTTGTGCTTCTAATAAATTTACTATCTTATTTTTTTTAAATGGCTCTAAGATTTTTAAAAACAAAAAGAACATTTTGAAAATCATAAAGTTCTGCTTGTTCACAAACATGTTTACATGAGAACGCTTTTTTTTTAGAAATGAAATAATTTTCAAAATAGACTTAATCTTTAAAAGTAGTTTTAGGTTCACAGTGAAATTAAGTGGAAAGTACAGAGAGTTCCCATGTACCCCTCCTACACACATGTCAACACCACTCCCAGAGAGGTCATTTGTTACAGTCAATTAGCCAGCACTGACAAACCATTGTCAACCAAAGTTGGTACTTTACATTAGGGTTCGTTCCTACGTTGTACATTCTAGGGTTTGGACAGATGTCCAATGGGGTGTTGGTATCCACCATTATGGAATCATTCAGTATAAGTTTACTGCCCTAAAAATCCCCTGTGCTCCATCTATTCATTCTTCTTTTCCTAAAGGAAATCATTTTTAAAGTAAACTTTTGTATATTTAAGTTTATGTCTGTTATCAGCTGGAATTAATTCTAACCACATAGATTTAAACAGAACCAAATATCCAATCCACTACCCTCCAGTGGTCTCTCTTCATTGTATCTTCCCAGTGTGCTTTCAATAGAGAGTTTCAAGAGTAGTTGTATTCAGTTACCTTACTAAACATTAATGGTCAGCAATTCAGTCTTCTGACTAAAATTATGAGCCAGGAGTGTGGGAACTTTAAATCTGGCTGCAACCAGGTACCCCGAGCTAAATCAGAGATAAGAAAACTGTCTTCAGCACTGTGGAGTTAGGGAAGAAAATCGAGATGCCGTGACTACTGGACACACTGTGTCCCCTAGAATTTGTTGACCCTAATGTGATGGTATTTAGAGGTGGGGCTATTAGGAGGCAATGAGATCATGTGGGGAAAACCCTCGAAAACAGGATGTGTACTTTGTGAAAGGTACTCCAGAGAGTTCCTTCATCCCTGTGCAAGGACACAGGAATAAAACAGTTCACTTTAATCAGTTTTTGCTCATGTCTTTATTGAATGACTGACAGCTGAATGTGCACTGTGCTGGCATTCAGTCTCAGTGAGAGCTGGCACTGCTGTGCCTGCTGTGTGCCAGGTTTTGTGGCAAATGCTTTCCGTGGGTCAGAACAAGCAGGTGTTGAGACAAGTGCCACTCTTCTGCTATTTCAGAAAGGAGGAAATCGAAGCACAAAAAGAGTTTGTAATTCCCCAAAGCAATAGAGGAAGAGGAAGGGTGGAATTTGGTACCAGAAGTTTCTGTTCAGGGGTCACAGGTCTATCCACTGACACATGTGGACTTGAGTCTAGCTATCTGCTTCCAACTCACCCAACGACCTGTTCAAGTCTTTCATCTCCCAGCCCTAGTGTCCTTATCTGTAAATGATCATCAAGCTGCCTTTATGTGGAGATTGATGATTATTATTTGAGCACCTGCTACTTAGAAGGCCTTTGCTGATAGAGAAATGTCTAACTGATATAAATGGGGTTTTTGTTTTTGGTACTGGTTTTTGTTTTAGCTACTGAAGTGGCCATCTCTGTTCCGGCCTCTCCTGCTTCTGCCTGATGTCAGTCCTTGGCACCAGATGCCTAGCAACTTTCTGCATGAAGGCTGTTCATGGCATTCACTCAATTAGAGACCTCGTCCAGGTGTAAAGGGAAACAACTTCACCTTGCTTAAGTGCAAACATCTCCCTGGAGGCCATTAAGGAAATGGTATGGGTGAGATTTAGGTACCCAGAAGAACTGTTTGGTCAAGTGGCCTTTTGGCAGGACTTGCTTGATGATAAATCATCTTCACAGCAGAAAATGTATACATTTTAAGGTTTTGGTTTAAGTTTTTCATTTCACAAATGACCCTTTGGAGAAATGAATAAGTTAAGATGCCAGAATTGTATAGGTAATATGCCCCAAATGTCACACCTGTAGAAAGCTATAACATCGATCAACTTTTGCTCTTATTAAGGGAATGTTTCTTGAAAATTCACGAAATCGTATGAACATAGTTTCCCGCCCCCCAGATGGGGGTCTCATTCAGGAATGCCTTGAACTCCTGGGCTCAAGGGACCTCCTGCCTCAGCCTCCCAAATGCTTGGGAACAGAGAATGTTCTTCATGAGAAAGTTTTCAAATTCCAAACTGGGATATGTGGTCTTAGATATTTCCTTAATTTAATATTTTCTAAGAGAATATCTTACTCTGAAGTACTTTGAGTTGTACTTCACAACTCATTTCTGACAACAGTTAAACCACACTCAATCAAGATATGTGGAAAATCCATAGTTATATTCCCATATATAGTGAAAACCCATTCATATTTAAGTGGTTATGAACCAAAATAGCAGCATCATCAACACTGTAATTAAGATTATTTCCTCTTCCATAAGTAATCAGTAATTATAGGTTTATGTTATATTTGGCATCTCTTGGAGCTTGTATTGTACCACATAAAAAGCAACATGACTTATCATTTCCCAACTAGGAATGAGAAAATGTTGCTGATAAACAGGTGCGCCATCCAAAGAGAACAAGAAGTGCACATTGTCGTTTGAAGTCTTGTTTTTGCAGTCCTAGTCCTGGTAGAATCATATTTATGACACACATTACTTTGTCTTTTAAAATACTTACAATAAGACAACTAATGGTCTTTGTTTACCTCTATTTTTCACAAAATACTATAACCACAGTACATCAGAAGGGAAGAAAGGGAGGTAGAGAGGAAGTGAAGAAAGGAAGGAAAGAGAGAAGGAGGGCAGGCAGGCAAGCCATCTACTTAGTGCATTTTAGAAAATACCAAAGCTCTCTGCCACTCAACATCAGTAGGCTTTGGCAGCCTCTGAAATTGTAGCTGTTGGTGACAACGAAATTTGCACCCTCTCTTACGTTGGCATCACTTCAATTCATAACACCACTTGTCCAGAAGTCCATCTGGGGTGCACTCTTAGTCACCTCTAATTTTACATTCTTTCAAACCCTATTCCAATAAGCAAAGAAAAGCTATAGCTTTTTATTTCCTATTTCTCCACTAACTAATCCATTACTGTTTCTAGTATTTCCTACCCTATTGACACCAGCAGTCTCCAAACATTTTTTGAATAGTTTTCTTGAGATAAAATTTATATACCATACAATTCACCCATTTGAAATGTGCAGTTCAGTGGTTTCCGGCATATTCACAGAGTTGTAAAAGTATCACCACAACCCATTTTAGAACATTTCCATCACTTCCCAAAGAAACCCTCTACTCATTGGCATTCATGCTCCATTTCCTAGGACTCCCTCAGCCTCAGGCAGTCACTAATCTTCTTGTGTCTCTTTCCTTGACATTTCATCTCAATGGAGATGGAATCACATAATACGAAGCCTTTGAGGCCAACTTCTTTCATTTAGCTAATACTTTCAAGATTCATTCGTGTTGTAGCGTGTTTTCACCCTATGTTTCCAGCATATTTCAATCTCTCCTCTTGGTTCAAATCCTTACTGAAATTGGGGTTGACTAATGGCCTTCTTAAAGTTGGATTGATTTAGTTTGAATATGTATTGATTTAGTTTGAATATTTTCTTTCTTGATCTCTGGATAGCTCATGTCCCAAATCGTATGATTCAGGGCAGTGAAGAATCCAAGCTGTGTCCCTTAGGTGGATAAATAGGGGGCAAAATTTTTTGAAGGTGTCAAACTGACCTTTTCCATCAGTGCTAAACTCTCCCAATAAAAGGGTACAGAGATTTCAGTAAGGCCCTGACTTAAAAGGGAAAGAACCTGACATATTTGTGTGGTAGGATCCAGGAGACTCCATCCTGCTTGGTTCCTCATTCTTGTACATTAATTTTTAATGAGGAAGTGAACCCCAGATGGCAGAACTGATTTGATTTTATTCTGTGACTGTTGAAATATATTCCATTGCTTAAATCAGGTTAAATAAGAAGGAACAATGCTCTGTACTTCTGGCTTCTGGCTCTCTGATCTGTTTACAGAGATTGCTGCTTATACCCATTTCTGCTTCTCAGATGTCACCATACCAATTTACAGTATAATTGGAGCAAGAAAAAAGGAAAATATTTTGTAATGCTATCAAGCAACTTCTATTTCTTGTTTGTTTTTGGCCAGCAGACTATGGGATTAAGTAACAAAATTCCATTGTACTCCTTCTAGGCAGTTAGTTTTTTAAATCAATTATGATAATATTCTTTGTCCATCCAAGAACAGTGTCACTAGCCCAAAATATCAGCATCATCTGCTGGGATGGCTTGGGATGGAGAGGGAGAAAACTGGCCTATTCTGTGATCCCACTGCAAGCAAGAGCCTGGTCCTTTGGACCTGGTGCTAAGGGAGTCATGGGTAGACATTTATATTTTAGATAAATATGTGAAGTCATGATTGGTATTTCAAAATGGATTTGCTTTACCATTTGTTAGGATTAATGCATTTAAAAATTTTATGCTTGAAGATGAAAATCGAGATTAACTCTAAGGATTTATTTTACTCCCTGTGCATTTGTTAGGGGAATGGTAAATATTCAATTATCCATGTATGAAAATGACATTTAAGGTCTTGAAAATGTAGAAAATTCTGTCATCTGTGTCATGAATTCTTGAACACACAAAGGGAGCTGTTGGTTCACTTCTTATTGATTGATTATTCTACTGACAGAATTTTATTTTTTCCCTCCAGCTTTATGGCGGTTTAATTGACAAAAATAACATATATTTGATATATATATAAAACCTACTATATACTCTCTATCTCTCTCTGACACACACACACACACACACACACACACACAAACACACACATTTGATCATTGTGAAATGATTCTCATAATCAGGTGGTTAACATATCCACCACCTCACACTTAATATTTTTATGTGTGGAGTGAGCACACTTAAAATATGCTCTCTCAGCAAATTTCAAGTGTACAGTCCAGAATTATTAAGATGCTCTGCATTAATCACAGTAGCATAGAGACAGCTGAGTTCCTGAGGATGGATGGTGAATGGATAAAGAAGGTGTGGTATGTATGCACACTGGAAACTGGTCAGCCTTAATAGAAGATAATCCTGTCATTTTGGACAACATGGATGAACCTGTAGGACATTATGCAAGTGAAATAAGCCTGGCATGGAATGACAAGTCTCATGTGCTCTCACTCACATGTGGTATCTAAATAAGTCCAAGCCACAGAAGCTGAGGGAGTAGTGTTAGCCAGGAGCATTGTTGGGAGGCATCACAGGGAGATGTTGACCAGAGGGTACAGAGTGGCTCTACAGGAAGACTGGATTCTGCAATTCTAAAGGTGCAGTGTTGACTCAAAGAGAAGCCCTGTGATTTAGATAATATCCTGCCAACTAGTATGAGGACTTGAGAGGGTCTGTCCTTTGGCACAGCTCAACTATCTTCACCCAGAATCACATGTCATGATCCCACTATGAGCAGGGATCCTAAAACTACTAAGCTCCTTGTCTGCTTGGGTGTGTGCCACATGAAGCCCCAATAAATTAATGAGCTTAATAATCATCCTTTAACAATGAAAACATAGTGTGAACATTAAAATAAAGGGCTCAGAAAATATAACAGCCATATGTAGTTATTTGGGAGAAAAATTTTAAAAAGAAGGAAGAGTTGAGATACTGAGTTCCAGACACTATTTGAAGTAATTAATCTTTTAATCTTCCCCCAAATTATAAAGCAGGCATTCCCTTTTCCTCCACTTTACACATTTGGAATCTGAGGCTAAGAAAGCAGTTTTTTTTTTTTTTTTTTGCTTAACAGGTTATGAGGCCTTAGAACAACTGGGACATGTATTGACTGTAGCCTGGAGCCCAAGCTAAGAGCTGTGGCACCTCTGGGTTCTCCAGCAACTGCCTCAGGTCATCCTCCACCCATGGCCTCAGTTCTGGGGTCCAGGAAACTGGGCCCCCAAAAGTTTCCATTTTGAGCTCATTCTCCTGCTCATGTAGGTTAGAAATGGGTGAGTTTACTTTCTCTTAGATCTCTGGGGCAAATTTGGTAAAGGGTAGATGATGGTATGGGTTTGGAACAAAGAAAATGGAAACGAGGAAGGAAAATGATGAGTTGAAGAGCATGAACCTCTTTTCTTTCATCTCTCATAACCTACCAAGCCCTGCATGGGAAGGGCCTTCCAGGATAAATTCTTATCTGGAATTTTAGTGGGCAGTTTCCATATGCACAGAATCCCCAACAGGAAAGCTTTGGGAGCCTGGGATTTCCAGAGCCAAGCACTGACTTACTTTTTTCATCTGGGTTTCTGTGAATTTATCCTGGTTCCAAGCCCCCAAGCAGAGAACATTCTCTGTCATAGGGTACAGCACCGCTTCTTCCTGGGCATTTATCCCATCTGCACAGGCCCTGAAGCGTAACTTGACCAGTCTCATTCTCTCTGTTTTGCTTGGCTTGTCAACAAATGATATGATGGGTGGTCTGCCACTTCACTTCCTGAGCTAACAGTTGCATCTGGTGGGGGCCCCTGGCTATAGAAACTTCCTTGTTGTCTGACAGATTCTGACCCCTTGCTGCCTGACTAAAGGGTACCCCTCATTTTCAGCTTGTTGGCAGAGCCAGGAGGACTTTAGGTGTCCAGCTCAATACATCATCAAATTCAGACCCTGGCCTTTGGCCCTTTTGTTCTCTCAGGCTCACCTTCATCAATTACCTGCTAGCTTTCAGCCACCAATTTGTACATGCTCAAAAGGTGACAAGCCTAACAAGCAAAATATTTTTATAGAGATACATTATGCAGTAAAGTACAAAAACATGTGAGAAGCTAATTAATTATATCAGGTAGTATCAGATAAGTAGCAAATGGGTTGCAGTTTGTAACACCATACAAATCTTTTTGGTATAAATGCAGCACAGGCAACCTCACTGTTGATAGAGGAATGATTACCCCACAGTCCAGGGGAGAACATTTTATTTATTTCTGTAGTGCTGGGGAATGGACCCAGGGCCTCGTGCATAACAGAAAAGGTATCTGAAGCCCCTAGAGAGGCCTTAAAGTCATTCAATATGCATTTCATCTGTTTCATTTTTTTTTCACTTTTCTAGCCAATCAGCTACTCTAGGTGTTACTATTCCTCTAAGTCAAGGTGGGTGAGGGAGAAAAAGCCATCAGGCTATATTTAAGATTTCAATCATAGTTCAACTGTGTGATTCACTACAGATGCATCCAGTAGGTTTACAATTGATGCTCAAGTAACAAGGGAAGGCATCAGTAATGAGAACTCAGGTGATTTCCTTTACATTCTTCTTCTTCTTTTTTTTTTTATACAATTTTATTTATTTATTTATTTATTTTTGCATTATGATTCTTAATACACCATTATATCATAGTTTATCATATCTCTGATTATATATAAGGTATGTTGACTCTGAATTCACATCTTCATACATGTATTTTGTATAGTGATGAGGGTCTCCTTTCACCATCCATGCTATTCCCCTCTCCCTCCATTTCCCTCCCACCCCTATTCCCTATCTAGAGGTAATCTTCCACTCTTTCTCTCCCTCCCAATCCCATATTGAGTCACAATATGATAACAGGTAAGTTCCTGTAATCCCTAGTGTTTCTAGTGTTTTGAACATAATGGTGTGCTGTATTTTGTCAAATGCTTTTTCTGCATCTACAAAGAAGACATTAGGCATTTGTTTTTTTGGGATTGGCTAACTTCACTTAGCATAATATTCTCTAATGTCGTCCATTTCCTTGCAAATGCCATGATCTTATTCTTTTTCATTGCTGAGTAATATTCCATTGTGTATAAATGCCATATTTTTCATCCATTCATCCACTGAAGGACATGTAGGTTGGCTCCACAATTTAGCTAGTGTGAATTGTGCTGCTATAAACATTGATGTGGCTGTGTCCCTGTAATATACTGTTTTGGGTTCCTTTGGGCATAGTCCAAGAAGAGGAATAGCTGGGTCAAATGGTGGTTTCATTCCCAGCTTTCCAAGGAATCTCCATACTGCTTTCCAAATTGGCTGCACCAATTTGCAGTCCCACCAACAGTATATGAGTGTACATTTTTCCCTGCATCCTTGCCAGCACTTGTTGTTGTTTGTCTTCATCATGGCTGCCACTCTTACTGGAGTGAGATGGTATCTTAGAGTAGTTTTAATTTGCATTTCTCTGATTGCTAGAGATGGTGAGCATTATTTTCTGTATTTGTTGATTGATTGTATATCCTCTTCTGAGAAGTGTCTGTTTAGGTCCTTGGCCCATTTATTGATTGGATTATTTTTTTGGGGGGGTGCTTTTCTTGTTGAGCTCTTTATATACCCTAGAGATTGGAGCTCTATCTGATGTGTGAGGGGTAAAAATTTTTTCCCAGGATGTAGGCTCCCTATTCACCTCACATATTATTTCTCTTGCTGAGAAAAAACTTTTTAGTTTGAATCCATTCTATTTGTTGATTCTTAGTTTTAATTCTTGTTCTATAGGCATCTTATTAAGGAAGTTGGGGCCTAGCCCAACGTGATGGAAATTAGGGCTTACTTTTTCTTCTATTAGATGCATAGTTTCTGGTTTAATCCCTAGATTCTTGATCCATTTTGAGTTAACTTTTGTGCATGGTGATAGATAGGGATTCAATTTCATTTTCTTACATATGGATTTCCAGTTTTCCCAGCACGAAGATGATATCTTTTCTCCAGTGCATGCTTAGTTAGTCTCTGTGTCCTCTATTCTGTGCTATTGGTCTACTAGCCTGTTTTGGTGCCAGTACCATGCTCTTTTTGTTACTATTGCTGTGTAGTATAGTTTAAGGTCTGGCATAGCAAGTGATAACCACCTGTTACACTCTTACTGCTTAGAATTGCTTTAGCTATTCTTTTTATCTTATTTTTCCAGATGAATTACATGATTGCTTTTTATATTTCTCTGAAGAATGCCAATGGGATTTTGATTGGAATTGCATAGAACCTTTATAGTGCTTTTGGTAGTATGGTCATTTTAACAGTATTAATTCTGCCTATCCATGAGCAAGGTAGGTCTTCCATCTCCTAAGGTCTTCTTCTACTTCTCTCTTTATAGTTCCCAAGTATTTATGATTCCCAAGTATTTTATTTTATTTGAAGATATTGTGAATGGGTAGTTTTCCTCATTTCCTTTTTAGAGCATTTATCACTGATATACAGAAATGCCTTTGATTTATGGTTGTTGATTTTATATCCTGCCACATTACTGATTTCATTTACTAGTTCTAGAAGTTTCTTGGGAGAGTTTATTTGGGCCTTCTAGGTTTAAAATCATATCATCAGCAAATAATGCTAGTTTAAGTTGTTCTTTTCCTATAGTTATTCATTTAATTTCTTTCATCTGTCTAATTGCTCTGGCCAGTGTTTCAAGAACTATGTTGAACAGAAGTGGCGAGGGAAGGCATCCCTGTCTTGTTCCAGATTTTAGAGGAATGCCTTTAGTTTTTCTCCATTTAGGATGGCCTGAATCTTAGTGTAGGTAGCTTTTACAATGATGAGGTAAGTTCCTGTTATCCCTAGTTTTTCTAGTGTTTTGAACATAACAGGGTGCTGTATTTTGTCAAATGCTTTTACTGCATCTACCAAGATGATCACATGGTTCTAACATTTAAGTCTATTGATGTGATGAATTACATTTATTGATTTCCGTATGTTGAACCAACCTTGCATCCCAGGGGTGATTCCGACTTAATCATGGTGCATGATCTTGTTTATATGTTTTTGTATCTGATTTGCCAGAATTTTATTGAAAATTTTTGTGTCTATATTCCTTAGAGATATTGGTCATAAGTTTTCTTTCTTTGAGGTGTCTTTCTCTGGTTTTGGAATCAGGGTGATATTTGCCTCATAGAATGAATTTGGAAGTACTCCATCTTTTACTATTTCCTGAAATAGATTGTGGAGTATTGAAAATAGTTCTTCTTTAAAGGTCTTGTAAAACTCAGCTGTATATCTGCCTAGTCCTGGGATTTTCTTGGTTGGTAATGTTTTGATGCTTTCTTCTATTTCCTCACTTGATATTGGTCTGTTTAAGTTGTGTATATCTTCTTGATTCAATCTGGGCAGATCATATGACTTAAGGAATTTATCGATGCCTTCACTATCTTCTATTTTATTAGAGTATAAAGTTTCAAAATAATTTCTAATTATCTTCTCTATTTCTGAAGCATCTGTTGTGATATTGCCTTTTTAATCCCATATGCTAGTAATTTGGGTTCTCTTCTTCTCTTCATTAGCATGGCTAAGGGTCTGTCAATCTTTTTTTATTTTTTCAAAGAACCAACTTTTAGTTTTGTCATTTTTTTGATTGTTTCTTTTGTTTGGATTTCATTGATTTCAGCTCTGATTTTAATTATTTCTTGCCTTCTACTGTATTTGCTGCTGATTTGTTCTTCTTTTTCTAAGGCTTCAAGGTGTAGTGTGAGGTCCTTTATTTGTTGGCTTTTCCTTCTTTTAAGGAATGAACTCCATGAAATGAATTTTCCTCTTAGTGCTGCTTTCATAGTGTGTGAGAGATTTTGATATGTTGTGTCTGAGTTTTCATTTACCTCTAAGAATTTTTTTAATTTCATCTTTGATATCTTCTGTAACCCATTGTTCATTCAGTAGCATACTGTTCATTCTCCATGTGATATAGAAATTTGAATTCCTTATTTTATCATTGATTTCCAATTTAATTCCATTACAATCAGATAAAATGCATGGTAGTATCTCTACTCCTTTGTATTTACTAAGAGTTGCACTAGTGACATAATATATGGTCTATTTTTGAGAAGGATCCATGTGCTGCTGAGAAAAAAGTGTATCCACTTGATGTTGGTTGATATATTCTATATATGTCAATTAAGTGCAAGTTATTCATTATGTTATTGAGTTCCATAGTTTTTTTATTCAAGTTTGGTTTGGAAGATTTGTCCAGTGGTGAGAGAGGTGTGTTAAAATCACCCATGATTATTGTGTTGTGGTCTATTTGACTCTTGAACTTGAGAAGAGTTTGCTTGATGAACATAGCTGCACCATTGTTTGGGGCATATATATTAATGATTGTTTTGTCTTGTTGGTGTATGGTTCCCTTGAGCAGTATGTAGTTTCCTTCTTTATCCCTTTTGATTAACTTTGGCTTGAAGTCTATTTTATTTGATATGAGTATGGACACCCCTGCTTGCTTCCAAGGTCCATGTGAGTGGTATGATTTTTCCCAAATTTTCACCTTCAGTCTGTGTATGTCTTTTCCTAACAGATGAGTCTCCTGTAGGCAGCATATTGTTGGATATTTTTTAAAATTCAGGCTACTAGCCATTGTCTTTTGATTGGTGAGTTTAAGCCATTAACATTTAGGGTTACTATTGAGATATGGTTTGTATTTCTAGCCATATTTATTGTTTTTGTTACTTAACTTGATTTTTTTCCTCTTTAATTAGTTTTTCCTTTACTGTGCTACATCCCACTGTTGGTTTTCATTGTTATTTTTCATTTCCTCTCCATGTAATGTTTTGGCAAGGATGTTTTAAAACACCAGTTTTCTAGCTGCAAATTCTTTTAACTTTTGTTTATTGTGGAAGGTTTTATTTCGTTTTCAAACCTGAAGCTTAACTTTGTTTGATACAAGATTTTTGGTTGGAACCCATTATCTTTTAGCATTTGAAATATGTTGTTCCAGAATCTTCTAGCTTTCAGAGTCTGTGTTGAAAGATCAGCCATTAACATAATTGGTTTACTCCTAAATGTAATCTGCTTCCTTTCTCTTGTGGCTTTTAAAATTCTCTCCTTGTTCTGTATGTTGGGCATCTTCATTATAATGTGTCTTGTTGTGTATCTCTTGTGATTTTGCACATTCGGTGTCCTGTAGGCTTCTAGGATTTGGATTTCTGTTTCATTCTTCATGTCTGGGAAGTTTTCTAATATGATTTCATTAAACAGATTGCTCATTCCTTTGATTTGGATCTCTATACCTTCCTGAATCCCAATAACTCTTAAATTTGGTCTCTTTATGCTATCCCATATTTCTTGGATGTTCTGCTCATGGTTTATCAGTCTTGCTATGCTGTCTATACTCTTTTTGAGATGATATACTTTGTCTTTGAAGTCTGATGTTCTATCTTCTAAGTGTTCTACTCTGCTGGTGATACTCTCATTTTAGTTTTTAATTTGGTTTTTTATTTCCTACATTTCCAGGGTTTCTGGTGTTTTTTTTTTTTTTTTTTTTTTGTATAACCTCTGTCTCCTTGTAGAGTTGATCTTTTGCTTCTTGGATTTGTTTATGTAATTCATTGTCAAAGTGATCTTTCATTGTCTGCATTTGCTGTCTAATGTCTTCCTTGAGACTCCAGATAATCTGACCATGTATATCTTGAAATCTTTGTCTGACAATCCTTCTGCTGCAGATGTTACCTTTTCTAATGTTGAATTGTCCTGCATTGTTTGTGGTCCTTTCTTTCTTTGTCTTTTCCTACTGCTCACATTTCTTTCCAGCTCTGTGTAACTGTTGTGTTAATGTTTTTCTCCTATATATTGATATTGCTCTTGTTTAGTTCCAAAATCTCTCTTTTTTGGAAAAATACAATGTTAAAAGTTTCCAGTATCAATAGTACATCATCTATGAGCAAGTTTTCATTATTAATACACTTATAGTTAGTCTCTATGTCTACAGATGTTGGCTTCAATTATTATTTAGAATATAGTCATTAGTTTCATAAAAGGCATACCATTTTTGGTGGAATATAGAGAACTGAGGGTCAGGTGTAGGATGTTAATTGGGAAAGAGTGTGGGTATGGGGTTAATCTAAATTAGCAACTTTGGAGGAGAACTCTAATGAATAGACAGGGTAATATACAGAAGAATATATAAATTCAAACTCCTATCTGTATTTAGAAAATTACCCTACATACAAATAGTAAAAGTTAGGAGGTTGAAAGTGAGATAGAGGGAGGAAGAAGAAAAGAAAACAAGGAAAAAATAAAAAAAAATAAGAGAGAGGGAGACAGAAAGTAAGACAAAAGGGGGAGGTGGGGCATATGAAATTCCTTTATATTATATTATTCTGGTTATTCAGTTCTTAAAGTCCTATTTCATGCAAAGTTCTTGGTTTCACATATGATGTTGTAAGGTTCAGAGGGGTAAGGCTAGAGGAGAATGGATGAGAAGAGAGAGAAAAGAAAAGAAAGAAAAAAGAAAAATAAAAGAGAAAAAAGAAAAGTCTGTCAGAACTCTGTTTTCTTTTCTTTTAGTAGGTGGAGTGGTGTATTCCTAGCTTGAGTCTCTGTGCTCAGGGTGGTGGAGGTAGCCAAAGTGAGAGGACTTGAACTTCTGCCTGGAGCCTCCCTACTCTTAGTCTCTGAGTTGGAAACCAGGTGCCTGTACAGCTGCTGTTCCGTGTTGATAGATATGCCCCCCAAAAGCTTGTGAAAAAAATTTTGAGTTATCACAGCTGAGGGTGGGGGAGTTGGAAACCAGGTACCTGATCAGCCACAGAACCACACGTGTAGCCACACCCATGGATAGATGGCGAGTAAGGTTTTCCAAGATGGATTCCATCTGTTTCCCATGCAGTGTGTTTGGTGAGGTAAGGGGTGCTGGGGTGCCATTGTACTTTGTCCAGAGCTCAGTCTGGTGACCCACAAGCAAAGCCTCTGTGTTCTGCACAGCCGCCTTCCATCTGCATCACATTCACCTCCACCTTCTGTCTGGTTGAACACCTTTCTTTCTTTTTTTTTAATGTACATATAGATGGACATATTACCTTTGTTTTATTTATTTATTTTTATGTAGTGCTGAGGATTGAACCCAGTTTCTTACATATGCTAATAAGTGCTCTACCACTGAACCACAACGCTGGCCCAGTTTTTCTCTAGTTTCAGTCAGGTGCCCTAAGAGATTTTACTTTTTGACAAAGAGAAAAAATGTTTTATTGTTGTAAGATACACACACAAAACTTACCATCATAACTATTTCTAGGTATTCAGTTTGGTAGTGTTCACATTGTTGGAAGTACATCTCCACATTTTTTCATCTTGCAAAACTGAAAATTCCATTATTTCTCTAATGAGAAGTGTTATTACAGGTTTGTTTGTGTTTTTTCTTGTTTAGTAATTTTTCTGGATTAAATCTGTGAGATATGCCTCCCCTGTGATGTATGGTCACTAATGTCCCTGCTCACATTTTTTTTCTTTAATTCTTGAAGACCAACTTTCTAGGTACTCTCTTGTTTCTGCATACCTCAGTTCAGGCAATTCTTGTATAGACACTTTGCTCAGACACTTGGGGCAGGTTTCCACAATAAAACTGAAACTGGAGTTTGAGACAAAATGGTATTCCTTGTGTCTGCTGGCAGATAGAATCTACAGAAGTCACAAGCCTCTGCAGCCAAGAAAGCTTGGTTTAATGTCAGCAGCTATCATGCCAGCCAGTGTCAGCTCTGTGAGATGCATCTGGCAAAGCTGGATTCTTCTCTGCTATGACTACAGCAGAATGTTGTAGCTCTCAGTGATAGACTTTGTCTGCTAGTATTGCAGCAGACCTCTGCAGCTAACAATCCATTAATTTCCAGGTTCATGTCTTACAAATCTGAAGAATAAAATTAATGGACCACAGAAGACATGCGTGAAAAAAGTAGGATATGTTTGGGTGAGAAGCAAAGAAGCAGAGCTCTTGGTCAGCGAGTGGGGACCACATAGGTGTTCTAGTGTAGGGATTAATATAGCTACCAAGTTAAGGCTATTGATCAAAAGCTATGCTAAACAGACATTGGAAGCATGCCAAAGCTATTAGTAAAAATTTGTCTACTCAAATATTAAAAAAATGCCAAGGCTATTAGTTTGGTCTGTGATTTTCTGATTGACTGTGCCCTTTTAGGCCTTGGTTTAGAACTTTCTTGTATCCTCTATTCAGATCCTCCTCTGCTTCCATTTTCCTGCCACTCTGGGAAAAAGCCTTGGCTGGAATGTTTTTACAGGTAAATTTCTTATCCTTCACATTAAAATGAAAAAAAATACTGTGATGGGGCCCGTTACCCTAACTGCCTCTCTATCCCGTCCTACTCAGTACAGTGGAGCTGTGTCTGAGCAAGGAGCAGAAAGGTGATTCCAGGCCTAATCTAAAGCTTACCATGTGTCTTGAGGGAATCCCTTTCCTTCTATGGGCTTCTGCTTTCTCATAAACACTGGGTTACTGGAGGAAAGTGATCTCCAGTAAGCCTCTTGTCTCTGGCAGGTTATCATTGGTCTTTGCACATTTTTTTCAGCTCAATCTAACCTCCAGCACAGTGCTGACAGCCATCTGATGCTCCCAGGATGTTGCTGTCCTGAGCTGAGTCTACAATCAGACAATATTGGGTCTGGATCTTTTCTCCTTGCTTGCTGCTGTGGACACAGGGCCGAAGATCTGAGCTATGTCTATATTATCCAGGACTCTGTGTTCCTGTGAGCTATCCAACTGCTTCTGCTGCTCCCACCAGAAATCTCCTTTGAGCTGCTTGGGACCCCAGCTCTCCCACCTCTGTCAGTTATGATTGGGCCTCTGAGAGGTAAGTGCAGGAGGCCCCATGGAGGGAGGAGAGAGGGATGTGAATGGTCATTGAGCCCATCCACAACCTGCCTTCCTCTCACACCTCTTCTCAACCTCCCTCAACCACTCTTTGTATGCCCTAGGTGAAATGGGCAGTGGCTCCCAGGCAGCATTGACAGCATGGTGTGTTGCTAGGGCACAGTGGGATCCTTTTGAAGCAGGTCCAATGGGGAGGGCTTTCATTCTCTTAAGTGTGGGCCCTGTTCCTATTTATATGGGAACATTTGGCTGCATGAGTTCATTCCCATGGTCACTGTCACTAACTTATCAGTTCATTCAGGTACTTCACACCTTCTGAATTCATTTTACCTCCTTCATCCAATATGTGATCACCGGGGAGAAGAGCTGTTCATGCACTTCCTTCCTTTGATGGCATTTCCCAAACCACCTGAGAGGCAGGCAGGATCAAAATGATAACCTCAATGTAGAGAAGAGATTATCAGCTTCCACTCTGAAAGTCACATCATATAAATCTTTATTGGGTTTTAATGTTCAGCAAACTTTAGTTCATGCTGATTGGTTGAGCCTCGACTCTCTTCTTTCTCTCTTCTCAGTGAATGAATTCCTGAAATAACACCCTGCAACACACTTCATTATGTCACCATCAAAGCCTAATCATTGAGTTATCATTCAAAAAACTATGATTTTGGTAATACCCAATCACATAAAAAGCAACAACACTGTGTATGAGCTTGCTTTTAAAACAAAATGCTCTTAGTTTGAATGCTGTCTCATACATTAAATGCAACTGAGTTTGTGTTCTGCCACTTTATCACAGGGACATATATACTAATTTCTTGAAATAGTCCACTCTAGTACAGATAACACTGAAGGAAAAAAGGGAATACAACATTTAGTAATTCTGAAAACTCTGCCTTCCTTGTATATTTGGGGTCAAATATACAAATTATGAAAGTAATCATACCTTTCTCATCATCATAGTCAAGCAGAAGAAAATTGTAATATCCAGTTCTGGATATTACAAAAAAAAGAAGCAGGATTGAAGGGTAGAGATGTATAGTGAAATAATTCACTACCTGACTTTATTAGAAGGAAACACTCACCTAACTAGAATTTATATTTCTATAGTAGTGTGGCTTGTCATTTTAACTAAACTACCCAAAATATTTTTTTTTCTGTTTTACACTTGGAATGTATTCAAGGTTTTGAAATGTTTGACTGACTCTCAGATCTTTGTGTCTAACCTAAATTCAGCTATGATACTGAAGGCAAATTGAATGGCAGCATAGTAGTGTTAAAAACAAAACTTAAACTGAAATGACTACATAAGTGCCCCCTACATCTGCACTGTGGCTATGTTGCTAATAGTTTTATGATGACTATAGATCACATTCACCTCCCCATGCTTATTAAAGTATAATAGGGTCAAAAACCTGCCAGTCACTTAGTGAACTTTCATAGTAGATTTGGCTCATCATGCCAGCTATGGTAGAACACACCTATAATTTCAGTGACTTAGGAAGTTGAGGCAGGAGTATTACAGATTTGAGTCCAAACTGTGGTATGTGGGAAAATCCTGTCTTACAATAAGATTTAAATGAGGCTAGGGATATAGGTTGGTGGAAGAGCACTTGCCTCCCATGTGAGAGGCCCTGGAATTCCCAGTACTGCATGGGAAAAAAATCATCATTGTATGACAAGGATATTTAATCCTAACATTAGATCTAGATTATTATTAAGAAAAATAGTCCAAAAATGTACTGCTGTGAGTCAGTAGTCACTGAGCTAGAGACTACACACCAGCCTGTGAGCAGTCTATTTGCCATTCTCACTGACAGGACTTGGTGGAATGTTTGGGAGACATTGCACAATAGGACTTTTTTCCCCTCAATTTATACCTTCATCTTACGAAGTCAACTTGATGTTAATGGTTTTGAATACGTGGTATATTTAATGAGATCTAAGGCAATTTACAAATATGAATTCATTAATGTATTTGATCATTATTTAATATTCAGTCTCATAGCTGAATCAGATATTTATCAGGTGTCCATTAAAGCAGAAAGGTTTATTCACATTACATTTAACATATATCTACAGTTCTCTGATGAATGAGCATAAATTGATTTTGAATAGTTTTCTATCAAACATAAGAAAAATTCTTTATTTCAGTGTTTAGTAATAATATGTGCTGGAGGATAAACATTCCTAGGATTCAGTTGTGATTGTATACAAAGTGATCAGCAACATAAACCAACATTACAGTTAATTCATTCAAAAATAAATAAATGTCTGATTTTCAGTGGTATTCAGCCTGCAGTATGAGTAGAAATGCACAGCTTCAGAAGACAATGGTATCTATCTTTATGATTTTTTTTAAATGGACACAATATCTTTATTTATTTTATTTATTTTTATGTGGTGCTGAGGGTCCAACCCAGTGCTTCTCCTGTGAGGGGCAAGTGCTCTACCGCTGAGCTATAACCCTAGCCCTGATAAATGGTATCTTGTTGAAAAAAGACTTAAAGGGTAAGTGGTTGTATTGTTGTAAAATAAACATGCCAGTTTACCATCAATCCCAAACCTTTTTCTTGAATGAACTGACATGAATTTAGAAAGTATCCTTGATCTTGATAAAACTGATTAAACATAAATATCAAATTAAGTGCTCAGTGAATATTAGTATTCTCATAGCACTGATCTCTTTTGTAATAAATGTAAATACACTGACCGTCATTGAAGTTCAAAGAGGTACAAGATCATCTAAGAGATAAAGTATTTGAGAATTTTTTTCTGTGATAAGATGTTCATAATTCTTTCTGTACTTGACTTACATCTTGAGCTATTTTAATTTCATGTGGCATATAACAATGTCTCATGTGAAATTTATATATATTAAGGATCAAACCCAGGGGAAATCTACCACTAAGCTACATCCCCACACTTATTTTTTATTTTGAGACAGATCTCTCTATGATGCCTAGACTGTCCTGAACTTTTCATTCTCTCCCCAGCCTCCAAAGTAACTGGGTTTGCAGGGTTATACATGTGTTAAACTTTACCCAGTTAATATTTTTTGTAATGATAATTTACCCTGAGGATCTTTTACCAAAGAGTCATATCTCCATTCCTTTTCTTTTTTCTTTTTTAAATTTTAAGACATGGTCTCACTAAACTGCTTATGGCCTAAGTGGCTGAAGGTGCCCTTGTACTTGTAATTCTCCTATTTTAGCCTCCCAAGACACTGAAATTACAGGCATGTGTCACTGTCCCTAGCAAAATGATAACTTTTAATGATAATTGCACTAAAATATTTTGCAGTCTGAAATATATTTCATATAGATATTGAGTTTTCAAAAATATTTATTTTAAATTTTTTTAGTTATATTTGGACACAATGTCTTTATTTTATTTATTTTCATGTGGTTCTAAGGATCAAACCCATGGCCTTGCATGTGCTAGGCAAGGCATCTACTGCTGAGCTACAATCCTAGCCCAAGTTTTCAAAATATGTAACTTAAATTGATTTCCCTCACTCTTTACAGGCTAGAGATTGACCTCAGGCCCTTGAACACACTAAAAAGTGTTCCACATTGCCAGGCATGGTGGTGTGTGCCTGTAATCCCAGCAGCTCAGGGAGACTGATCTCAAATTCAAAACCAACCTTAGCAAAAGTGAGACACTAAGAAACTCAGTGAGACTCTCTTTATATAAATAAAATATAAAACAGGACTGGGGATGTGGCTCAGTGGTTGAATGCCCTTTAGTTCAATCCCCAGTACCAAAAATAATTGCTCCATATCCATACGTATTCATCACTCAACTTGAATTATCTATGTATTACTATGTACACGGTAGGTTTTTCTGAAATACAGGTCCAAGAACTATTTATAACTGGGAAGTTCCTTAATCACACTTCTCACAATTCTTTTATTACATGATGTATTCATTTTGTTTGTTAAATACAAACCACTGTATGCAGCTATAAGTTATTGTTAATTTACACTTGAATCAGAAATATGTTAAAGTAATGTTATTTATAATCTCAAAGGACATTTTCTAAAATAATTTGTGGAAATTAGATGTGCTACTCATTTCTTAAAACTTTGTCATATTACATTAAATTAGGTTTGGCCTGAGGACAACTCCACCCTTGAGTCTTAGATCTCCCAATGAAGGTAGTGCTCACCCTACCTAGTGAAAGCCTAGTGCAGAGGACACTCCTAACATGGTGGAGTCTCAGAAATGGCAGTGCTGAGCCTGTGAATTGTGGAATCCTAGGAATGGAGATCTGTGTGACCTGAGAAGCTGTTTTCAGTCTCACTGTTCCTCTTCAACAATGCTGCCCTGCCACTTGGGGGGCATAAGCGCTGTGAAGCTATTCCAGTCCTGAGGCTGACAAGTAAGTGGGTCATTTTGTTTTAATTCTCTTTTCCATGCTTAAGAAACTCCACTAAATGTAACATGTCTAAGAGGTATTCCTTTAACCTTAAAGTAGGAGATGAAAACTAAAAGCTTATTAATTGTCGTGTAATTATGAGTCTGTGATATTTACATTTAAGACCTATTCACATCTTAAAGAAATCTTAAAGAAATATTTAAAATACAGTGGTTTTTCTTGTTAATGCTTGTGAAGCCTAGAATGCTCTCTGAGCTGTGGCATATATAACTGTTAGTGAAATTTTGAACAAATGTGAAAATACAAATACAATTGTGGGCATACTTACATATATAAAATATGTTTTAGAAAAATAAAGTTTGCATAATGATCTAACTCAAATTATACCACAAATAGAAATCACACTCTTTGCAAATTTTGAGGGGAAAAATAAGCAGAGAGAGCAGCATTTCTTCCAGGGAGTGGATCCTGATAGAAACGGAGCAGAAAGTTCTGTGCACAAAAATGGATGTGTGATCAGTTTCCAGAGATGAGCAGGTGCAGGGTACAGAGTTAGCTCTCCTAAAGTCCTGAGTGTATGGTTATAAGGGCTCCAAGTGCCATCCTAGGAGGAAGGACCCCTTCAGGGTCTTGGGGAGGTTTACACAGGAAGTCAGCCTATAGGGGCCTAGTTAATTTGCTGCCCACTCCTTCCTGTGCCATCTTAAACCTGTCCCCTGCCTCAGAGAAATCAATTCAGAAGACTCAATCCACTCCCCTCACCTGAGAAATCGACATCCAAAGTCTCAAGGGCCCTACCCATACAATTAATAACTGATTGCCACATAGATGGATTAGAACAGAATGTGCTTCTTTGCCCCTTTGGATGACATCCTAGGAAGAGACCTGTGTGGTAGCCACTTGGATCTATGCACTAGAGGGACCATCAGTCCTTTTTAGGTTCAATATTCCTGGGCCTCTGGCCAGTCTACATGGACATGTGCTTGATCAAGTAGCAACTAGGGTGTCATCTGTCATTTGGACACAGAGGAATGGGCATGAGGGCTCATTGGAAGTGGAGTCCTCAGGGCCTGAGACCCAGAGACAGCCCAGCCTCTGGAAGCACAGGCTTTAACTATAGCTGCAGGTGGGCACTGTACAGTGAGCTGGGAAGGATGGAGACAGCAAAACTATCACTGTGGGGGCTTTCATGGCTCCTGATACTGAAGAGCAAATTATAAATGAGTCTTGGCAGAAAACGCTTATGTGTATGATCAATATTATTACGTGCTAAGGCCTCACCAAGAATGCATTGGCATGTCAATGACAAAGGACCTTTTCAACAAAGGGTGCTGGGAGAACAGATAAACATAGAAAAGAATGGAGTCAGACTCCATCCCTCACTTTATACACACACACACACACACACACATATTCACACACACACACACACACACACACACACACACCCTCACAATATATCACAGAACTCAATGCAAAACTAAAACTACAAACTCTTAGGAAAAAAAACAAACATAGAAATACATCATTTTGGCCTTACATTTAGTAGAGGTTACTCATATAAGGCACCAGCTAAGCAACAAAAGAAGTAATAAGTAAATTGAACTTTATTGAAAATAAAAGTTTGTGAGCATCAAAGAATGCACTAAGAAATTGAATTGACAACTCATAGAATGGAAGAAAATATTTGAAAATCATAGATTATAACTCAGAAATAACTGTTACCCCAAATATAGAAAGAACTGTTACAACTAAGCAACAAAGAAATTCCAATACAAAAGTGTCCAGAGAATCCATATGCAACAAAATGAAAATGAATCCCTTTCACTATGCACAAAAGTTAACTCAACATGGATCAAGGATCTAGGGATTAAACCAGAGACTCTGCGTCTAATACAAGAAAAAGTAGGCCCTAATCTCCATCACGTGGTGCTAGGCCCCAATTTCCTTAATAAGACACCTATAGCACAAGAATTAAAACCAAGAATCAAAAAATGGGATGAATTCAAACTAAAAAGTTTTTTCTCAGCAAGAGAAATAATGTGTGAGGTGGCATAGGAAGTCTACATCCTGGGAACAAATTTTTACCCTTCACACATCAGATAGAGCTCTACTCTCTAGGGTATACAAATAACTGAAAAAGCAAAACACCAAAAAACATATAACCCAATCAACAATTGGGCCAATGACCTGAACAGATGCTTCTCAGAAGAGGATATACAATCAATCAACAAATATATGAAAAAATGCTCATCATCCCTAGCAATCAGAGAAATGCAAATTAAAACTACGCTAAGATACCATCTCACTCCAGTAAGAATGACAGTCAGGATAAAGACAAACAACAATAAGTGCTGGCGAGGATTCAGGGAAAAAGGTACACTCATACACTGCTGGAGGGACTGCAAATTGGTGCAGCCAATTTGGAAAGCAGTATGAGGTTCCTTGGAAAGCTGGGAATGGTAACCACCATTTGACCCAGCTCTTCCTCTTCTCAGACTATACCCAAAGGACCTAAAAACAGGATATTACAGGGTCACAGCCACATCATTGTTTATAGCAGCACAATTCACAGTAAGCTAGACTGTGGAGCCAAACTAGATGCTTTTCAATGTATGAATGGATTAAAAAATGTGGCATATATACACAATGGAATATTACTCAGCTTTAAAGAATAATAAGATGATGGCATTTGCAGGGAAATGGATAGCATTAGAACAGATTATGCTAAGTGAAGTTAGCCAGTCCCCAAAAAACTAATGCTGGATGTCTTCTCTGATATAAGGGGGGTGACTCAAAATGGAGAAGAGAGAAAGAGCAAGATTACATCTACATAAGGAAGAGGGGTAGGAGGGAAATGGAGGGAGAAAGGGAATTGCATGTATGGTGGAAAGAGACACTCATTTTTATACAAAATACATGTATGAAGACATGAGAAAAAAATGAATAGTGTTACCTTAGATTAGGTAGAGAGAAGTGATGGGAGGGACGGGGAGGGGTTGGGGAGATAGGAAAGATAGTAGAATGAAACAGACATTATTATTACTGTGTGTACATATGTGAATGCATGAACAATATAATTCTGCAACCTGTATACTCAGAAAAATGAGATATTGTATCCCATGTTATTCAAATGTATGATATGTCAAGGTCATTGTACTGTCATGTGTAATTAATTAAACAAATAAAAAAAGCATCCAAAGACTTTGAGTGTGCACTTCTGTAAAGATCATTATGTTTGCAAAATAGTCATCATTTATCATTTATAATTAAGGTATTGCAAATCAAAGTTATAACAAGAGACAACTTAATGGCTAGAAGGATGGTTACAATCAAAGACATGGACAATAGCATATGTTATCAGGGACAAAGACACACAGTGACCTGGGGAAGGAAATGTAAAGAATGTGGCTGCTTTCTAGCACAGTCTGGAAACTTCTTCCATGTTAGACAGAGACTTACTAAGTGACCCAGCAACTCCACTCCTAGGTGTGGGAAACAAAGTTAGACATGCAAACAAATGTTTGATGTAACTGTTCACAGCAGTGTTATTCAAATAGCCAAAAAATACAAATGACTCAGTCAACTAACAAAATAGATTAATAAATACAGCATATCCACCTAATGGAATATTGTTCTCCAATAGAAAGGAATGGAGTACTGACAATATGCTGTGGCATGAATGAACCTTGAAAATATTAGGCCAACTCAAAGAAGCCAGTCACCAAAAGAAAGGGTCTAACTAAGTTGCTGAAGGTCTTGATTTTATCCTTGATGAAGGAAGGGCCACTTGGCACTTTGTACCATGTGCAGACAGCCACACACCTCTCCAGGCACAGTTAGAGACAGGCTTACTGAAATGTTCCTAGGAGAAGCCAGGATTCACAGCATGCTTTCCATGGTTCCTCCCCCAAGTTCCCTGGGGCCACAATTCCTTTCAACACCTGTTCCTCCAGCAGGTCCTTCAGACAGAAGGCAGCATCTCCCAGAATATTCCTTGTCATGCCATGCCACTGCCCTGCCCAAATTTCTCCATTCCTGCCTTCCTCTAGACCTGACTAGAGAGCCACTTTCAAGGTTGCTCAGGGCAGAGATCACTGCTCTCAGGCAGCAGGCCCTGAAGCCTCCAAGAGGTGCTGTCCTTAGAGGTGTTGGCTAATGGAAGAGAGGGGACTCAGGAAAAAGTGTGTCATGTAATTTATATCACAGAATTTTCCTATGGGTAAGTAAAGTTATATTCATATTTTGAATAGAAGTTTACATGTCCCAAAGGGAATTGTCATTTCTTATTTCTAGGAATCTCTCACTTTAAAGCACTCTTGAGAATAGGAGGCCACATTTTTCATATTTTTGACCTTCATAAATTTGTATACTGAAAAAAAGACAAAAAAATAAAAGTTGCAAGTTGTCCTCTTACTCAATACTAATATAGCTAATGGCATAATGACTCATTCATCCAAAATTCTAGGCAAGGATATCTGAACAGCATGGCATCACCAACAAAGCCATCCCAGATGAATCCTCAAATGGACACCTCACCAGAGTGCACATCCCAGGATATGGCACCACCTAAAACACCTATTGAAATCGGGCCACCTGCCATCCTAACTGAGAACCCACCTGTCTATTTCTTTAGACTCACAACTCCTTCATTGGCACCCCTCAGTTGTTTGTTTTCCATTTTAAATGTTTTATTGTGGTTAATTTATACATGAAGTGAAATTTGCCATGTTAGCCATTTTTTAAAAAAATATTTTTTAGTTATAGATAGACACAATACCTTTATTTGTCTATATGTGGTGCTGAGGATCAAACCCAGGACCTCGCATGTTCTAGGTGAGCACTCTATCACTGAGTCACAACCCCAGCCCTCAATTTTTTTTTAAACATAATCCTTTTACTCAATATCAGTAATCTCAGGTCCAAAGCATATTTTAGGAATATTGATATCCCTGAGTATATGAATTTAATTCATGAAATGAATTCTACCATATCCATTTCCTCTAATGTAGAAGAGTAGATGCTGGCCAAGTGCTAGGAAATATTTCAGGCCTTTGATAAAACCACTATAGAATCAAAGAATCCCTGTAATGAATAGAATATTAGAAAAGAATTCAGGTCTAATTATTGTTGGTTATCTATTTTTGGCTTATATTTCTTTGATAATAGAGATACACTCATTTCCTTTTTAGATTATTGTTAATGATTATTAATACATAATCATGGGCTGAGTTTGAGGCTCAGTAGCAGACTTCCTGCCTAGTATGTTTGAGACACTGGGTTTGATTCTCTGTAAAATATATAAATAAATGAATAAAGTAAAGATCTATCAACAACTAAAAAACACTTATAAATAAAACACTTAATCATATACCTATTAATTTCAGTCACTTGTGCTATATTTCTCCACATAAGTCATGTAAAAAAGACTATTTTTTTTAATTATGACAGTTCAGATATCAGGACAATCATTCTTCTTTAATTGTGGGATTTTTGATTTTTACAATAACAGCCCAATTATTTAGGTAAAGTGCATATAAATATGTACTATATTTATGACTTCATTTTTGGACTTAATACTTTATTATTTTTTCTATAAATTGCCAATTTTTAATATTGTTTTATTTTATTTAAGTATCATTTTCAGAGCTGTGAGCATAATTGGAACCTGATTCAATAAATGATGTCATATTTAGAAGGGCCTTTCAGGTTTTTCTTCTGAAGCTATAACTTTTTATAGGACTCTATAATGGTATTTAGGGATTTCAGTTCTGTTTTCAACCTGAAATTACCTTATTTACAGTTTCTTGGTGTAAAACATTAATTATACTAGCAACTATTCTCCTGTAGTAGTTAGGGCAGAAGCAGTTCTGGATTAACATAAGTGGGGGATCATCAGTCCATTTTATACAGACCATGAATATAAACTTCTCTTCCACTTGTTTAGAACGAGTAGTGTTTTATGCTGGAAACTAAAAATTATAGGATTGATTTAACATCCACTGTTACTCTTGAGGGAAAACAGATTAGATTTATTGAACTTCTAGAGTTTCTTTTTCAATGCCCAACTTTTTTTCTCATTGAAATTAATCATGGACTCAAGTATTGGTGAAAGTCTTCACTGGCCATCATTTGTGATAAAGCTGTTTCTTATATTTAAGAAGAAAATTATATCGCTGCATTTATTTTAGACTTAAATGTATACTCTTTACAAAAAACTGAAGAGCATATTTAACACTTGAAAAAAAAAAGCTTTGACCACTAAGTATTAATTAGGGTATTTTTTAATAAACGTTATTTCTTGGTCCCTATCAGGGAAACATTATTCGAAATGTCCTCTCTGGTGCAGTTTTGTAAATTTTTACTTATTTGCAATGGTAAAGAAATTGAGTAAGTACCTGAAACATTTATAGTAGTTTAGCAGAGTCATTTTATGACTATCAAATCTAAAAATAACAAAACTTGGAATTATGACTTTGTTTCTTCATTTCAGTGTCCTAATAATTCATTTCTATTTTACAAATGTCTCCCTGAAAATGAAACAAAGACTAGGACACTCCCCATATCAGTGAACTACAGCAAAATGGGTATAAAATAAAGGAGACGTAAGGGAAAACAGGGACAGAGTCAACTTAAATTATGATTTCAAATTTCTACAAATTTTCTGAGAACTGAAATTTTTTTTTGTATTTGAAATCTCCTATTTCCATGACACATATAGTTGTGTTTTCTGATTTACTCTTAATATGTTCTAGTTATTCTTTTTTTATGGAAAAACTAGTTGATTTTTATTATCAATGCCAACAAGACTTTAAATCAATAAAAATCTTTCATTACACTAAAGTTACTTTCACATTTGCTACAATCACAGTAAATATGTTTCTTTGTATAAAGCAACAGCCTTTGTTTGGAGTTTAAAGTATCCCCAACTGCAAGATTGCATATATAAAACTCTGTTTGTTGCTCATATAATAGTGGATTAATCAAATTAAATGTTATAGTCTCTAGAATAAGATAGAATGGAAATAACTTACTCATAAGATTCATATTTAATCTTTATTTACAAATTATTATCCTAAAAATTATATTTCCTTTAAGCTTCAATTGGAGCAAAATATAATCACTTAATTAAAAGTAGTTACTTAAACTAAAAATGAGAGATAAATTACTTTTGAAGGCGATAAAAAGCATTGTCAGGTTTCTTGTTGTGCTTCTGGATGTTCAGTAGCAGGCTCATTTGAAGGTGGAATCAACCCTGAAGGATCTCACTTCTACTTTCAGAATGCAGGAGTGGGAGGCAGGGGGAGAAATCCAGCTCTTGTGGGGAGATAATGAGGAAAACACTGTGGTCCCAGTGGGAATGGAGGGGGTGGTGAACCTGGTGGAAAATATTCCCAAGATGCTCCATACATGTTTCCTGGAGGAGGTGGAGGAAAAAATAGTCCTCTTCTCATGAACTGACTCCTTGGATCCACTGGAAACAATGGACCTCTGATTGGAGGAAAAGGTGAGAAAGCAAAGCCAGAGCCAGTTGCTTCGTTCTCATCAGGGAGAGATGAATCAGGCACATTGGAATCACCAAGATCAATTTTGGTATCATTTTTACTAGATTCAGTATCTGAAGATGTAGACCCATCCACTTTATCCAAAAGCAGCATAGTGCAAATTTTGAATTCTGCTGATCCAGATGGTTTATCATAATTAGAATAACATCCATTTTGCCTTTGTAGAGGAAGCTGTGGATCAGAATATGGTTGGCTTGGTGGAGGGATTATTATCCTATGGGTCTGTTGACATGGAGATGCCAGGGGCTCAGTGTCAGAAGGTACTCTCTGAGGATCAGTTAACTTATCACAGTTTTATTCTCTTCTTTCATTGCTAGTCACATGGTCCAGAGAATTCTTTGGGCCCCTTGAGCCTCTTCCTTCTCTCACTGGCACCAAAGGTGAGAGTATGAGTGGACCCTTGTTTTCCACATAAGAAGGTCTCATTTTACATGAAGGTTGACTCAATGGTGAGGGACCATTTGGGGAATGCTCTCTGCCAGAAGTTGTATTTGAAACATCAAGTGTAGAAGGATCTTTTTCTGCAAGTTTAAATTTGAACACCATTTCAGTTAATTTTTGTCTGTTGTGAGCATTTTGTTTTCTTAAATCATCAAGGTATCTTTCAGCACTCTGAGCTGCCAACTCATTACCATGTGCTTTTTTCTCATAGTACATGACACGCCCTTGATAAAAATGAATGGTTCTCTCCAATTCTTCTTCAAGATCTTTGGCTCACTTTCTATAGGTCTCCAGCGGTTTAGTTGTATGGCTGATCTTTTCTTCAACTTTGGAAAGTCTCTCCTCTTGCTCTACCTGGTAATTTTCCTCTCCTATTAATTTCCTTTGGAGTTCCATTACATTTTCTTGATATAGTTCCATCATGACTTTATGTTTCTGCTGAAGATTCTGATTCTCACGTTCATGTTTTCTTCTTAGAAAGATACTTATTCTGTCTTAATGTTTTTAATGTGTTCTGTAAGTTCTTCCTTTGGTTTACCTACTTCAGATAATAAAGTAAAAAATTGATTTCTTTCTTTCTAAGGTTTTAAAAGAGGCCTTTAACTTAGCAACATAAACCAGTTTCTTCAAAGCCCCTTTTGGCTGATCTTCTAAGTGAGCACCAATTTCTGATTCACTCTCCATTTCCAACTCCTAGTTACCATCTTTTTTTAGGACTTCTGCAAGCACAGGAGCCCAATTTTTTATCAGCAGCAAGTGTTCAGTCAGAGACTTAATGTGACTTTCTCTATCTGTTTGAACTTGTTCAAATGTCATTTTCTGTTTATTGAGGCCATTCACTTTTTCTTTCCATGACTCAATTTCTTGTAAAAGCTCTTTCTGACTTTCCTGAAGTTGACAATTTTTATTCAAAGCCTCTTTTACTGCTTCTGTAACTGCTTCTTTATTCATTTTAAATATTCTCAAGGTTGTTTTAGCTTGAGATTTGAGGAATTTCAATTCATCTTCTAGGGACTTAATTCTTTTTAATATATCCACTATCAATTCATCCTGTTGAAAGTGTTTAGTTTTCTCTTCTTTTAGCTCTTTTTTTAGAAAGAGTATTTCATCCTCAAGTTTAGATAGAGACCTATCCAGGTTTTCATATATTGTCTCAAAATTATCTGCTTTTATCAACTTCTTCTCTAAAACGGCATACTTTAAAGATGACTCTAAGCCTTCGTAGTCTTTTTGAACAAGGCTAACTTTTTCAAGTAGTTCACATTTTTCTTCAATTAGACCCGAAAGCTTTAGAGCAAGCTTTTCTTCTCATGTAATGCCTGCTTCTCACACACTGATAACTTCTCCATAAAAAAAAGAGAACAACAAAAAATCCAATAGCTGTACATATCACTAACTCCCATGGACAGCCATAAGGACTAGGGTGTGTTTCCTTGTCTCAGACAATGCACACCACAACCCTGCTTACTTCTTCCAGAACAATCCCCTAGTTTGGCTGAGGGGTAGCTGTTGCACCTTCATCACGCTAAGGCTACTCTGGCTATTCCCTCCACAACCACACCATGCCCAGCCAAGCCAAAGCAGGCTGTGGACACTCTGGCCTTTGGTTAGGAACAAATCTGCACCAGGCAACAGAGCAGACCATTGGGAACCATCAAGTGGGGGGGGGGGGCTGTGGGAATTGGCATGAGGAGCCCTGGTCATGGGCTCCCAGGGGCCTAGCACACTCACACTGCCTGTCAGAGAAGTCTTGGCCCCTTTACTATGCTGTGCATCCTGAAGCAGCAAAGGTTCAAGCCTGTTTCAATCAAGCCAGAGAGGAGTCTTCTTCAGGCCACCCACTCATTGGTTTGGTTTAGGCCAGGCCAAGGCAGAACTTCTATACAGTCATAATATCACCCAGTTTGATGTCACTAAAATTCTAAAGCTCTGTAAAATTTTTATAGAGCTAATACATCATATATTTATATTTGCATCACTTGCCCTTGTGTTTTAATGACTCATTCCTTTCCCTCCTCTCCTGTCCCCTATCTTTTTCCTTCCTTTCTTCTTTCTCCCTTTTCATTTCTTGCAATATTGGTGGTTATATTTCAAGGCCTAATACATGCTGGGCAAGCACTCTAGCACTGAGCTACAGCTCCAGACCTGTTGACATTTTCTACAGAAGCCATGCAAATTATTGCCATAGAAAAACTTTCATATTAGACTATTTTAAAAGTAATTTTAGAAGAGTTGCAAACATGGGCACAGATCAGTTTTGATAAGTTATTTTTAAATAGTATAGCATATGTAATATTTCTCAAAATAAGGAACTTAAAATTTGTATTGGTTTTCATGTCAGTTTTTGTAGAACACTATTTATTTAAGAGTCATTAAATCTTTTTTTCAGATGTTCTTTTCACTTCTCATATAATATAAATACTTCTAAGCAAGCTGGTCATTATAAGTATATAGTAATGAGAAGGATAAGATAAGTGAGATTTTGCATTAAAAAAACGAATAAAATGTTGCATGGGTTTCTCACACAGAGACAGGGGACACTAGAGTATTCAATAGGAAGCAGTGTTTATTTGTGTGCATCCAGCCTCAGTGAATTCTTATCCAAAGGCTGAGCATTTAGTGTAGGGAGAGATCCCTTATATATTCTGTTTAGTTTCCTTTTACATACTAGACATTGACTTCATATAAGGTAATACTCATTCCTGTTTGGGCATTCAATTTCTATACTACAAAGTAGCAGAAATGTTTAAAACTGATTTCTGGAGGACTCATGATGATTCAGATGGCATCATTTTCTCTTTCCTTTGTTCTGAGAAATCTGTACCACAAAATGTAGCTCAGTGATAAAGCACCCCGGCTTCTTTTCCAAATACCAAACCAAACAAATGGCAGATGCACTTCATTTAGTGCAGAGAATTTAGTATTATTATGAGTGATAGTGATCAAAGTTTATCCTAGGTCACTTAGAAGAGAAGCTGTGTATCTTTGACTGGTTTAAGCTGTTCTTTCAAGCCTTTTCTAAAGAGCAGTTTCTGAAACAAAGAAACAACTTCAAGTGAAGTTAGCAGTGAGCAGCTCTCTACCTGCAATCACAAGTGTTCCCAAGTTCCTGCCTGGAAGCTAACCACTTCGCAGACTGTTTTCTGGTGGGGAGAAAAGTCTGAAGGGGGTGCAGAACTTGACATCTGGATCTCTTATGGGATCCACTTCCTCTTAGGCTATTCTAACCAACTCCCTGGCATCACCTCTAGTATCTAAGATGCAGAGAGTTTGAATGGCTTCCAATCTAGGGTGTTGAGCCCTGATCCCAGGCCCTCAACTCACTCCATATCCCTGGGTTGTGGCTGCTTTCTGGGGCACCTCAAGGCCTTGATTTTGGAGGATTTCATTGCCATCCCACCTCTATGCCCTCCAATTCACTGAGGGCTTTGATTGCAGTACCTGGAATTGGGAAGGAGTTTCTCCAGGCAGAAGATTCAGCCTTCCTAGCAGGCTGTCTTGACCTAGACTCTACAGAAGACAGTGCCCTGAGGCTATCTAGGAGACCACATTTGGGCCGTAATTTATGGGTTTGGGTCTTAGCAGTTTTTGCCAGGCAGTCATTTCTCCCTTGTGCCCAGGATATCCATCTCCCTGATGTATTAGTTACTCTTTGATGGAGTCTGAAGGCTTTCTAGGTGCCAGACATCACTTTTCTCACTTCCTCTGCCCACTGGTATCAGAATCAGCTTTCTCTCTCACAGCCCATTGCTTAAGGCTAAGGTGACCCAGGAGGCTTTAAAGACTAATTTTGTGGGAGTGGGTGGAGCCTTTGTTTGGAGAGGAATCACCTGCATGTTTTCTTCTAGACCATCTTGATAGTGGGTTTGTGATGGATGCAGTCAGGAATTCCTTTAAATCAGCTGTCATTTGTGGCTAGAGATGGACCCAGAAGCCTGAAGTCCTGGGCTAGAGAGGAGAAAGCATATTTGGGCACATTGTACAGGAGAGAAACTGCTGATTAAGAGTACAAAGGGTGTGGGGAAGCTTGAAAAAGCCTCTGAAGGCCTTTCTGGGACACTTGGTGAGAGGTGCCAAGCAGGGCTTCTGACCCACCAGCTCATGAGCCATCACTGCTCAATTGCCATAGATTAAAAGTCACATCTTCATGCAGTAGGTGACTGCCAAGTGGTAACTGAAGCACAGAAGGCCAGAGCAGTTCAGGTCTTGGTGGGAAGGTTTCAGGATCCAGCAGTTATGTCAGGCTTGCTGGCCACTTGCTGGCCACTCACTAGTATGAATCAAGAGGTGGTAGCTAAGTTCTCCAGGCCCTCTAAAGAATCCATGGAAGGATCCAAAAGAAAATGACTCAGTTTTAAAGCCTATCATGTGTGGGGGATTCAAAGGCACCTTATTACAATGCTAAGGACAGAAAATATGCTTAATTTATGTACTTCCCTTGGGATCAGAACCCATAGCTCATGCTGTGGTGCAAATGTCTGTGCCCTCAGGAAACTGGACAGTGCCTGAACCCACAACACACTCATCTGGGAGTTTTTTGTTATTTCAAGGGCAGAGATTCCACAGACCTTGCTGAATACTTAGAGCAACTCTGAGCACTGCACTGGAATACAACAGATACAATATTGAGTCAGAAATGTTTAAATAGGTAGAAATGTGGGTGGGAATTATCTCTTCATGAGCCAGAAGAAATTTACTAGGGTTAATCTGAGCAAGAGCTGATTAGACAACGATCTAAGCAGGAGTGGTAAACTCTATTTTTGCCCAGGATTGGCAGCCAGGAAGACAGGAAGGGGGCTCACTCAGGAGCACTACCATAAACCTATAGGGATGAGGACAAGGATCTTCTGCATGAAGAAGAACATACGCTCTTTCCAGTGATTTGTCCCTCCATTCAAAAGGGAAAAATTAACTGGCCCAGTGTTGCTTTTGCCAGAAACAGAAGGGACATGTCTAATGTGAAAGAGTATTTCTAATTTAGGTAAAGATGTAGGGTACTGGTAGGAAAGAGGAACTATTCTGGGAACTGCAGGGTGCACAGATAATCAAAAAGGCAGAAGATATTGGGTGCTGTTCTTTTTTTAAAAAAAAATTCTCAAGTGAAAGCACTGTATTCCAAGGGACCAGTGGTATCCACGTGCTTCACTTCAGCTGCTCAGCATCTTGCAGAAGCCAAAAAATCTCCACCCCCCTTTGCTCTTTATTTTCAACATTAATGGTACTTCAGGTCATGGGAACAAATTGCTGCATCTTGATTTCAGTTAACTTGCCATCACCATCGAACTGCTGTAGATTTTTCTTCCTCATGGGCTTGAGCACAAAGTTCCCAGATGTAGGTGGTTGCAACAGGAGCTGAGATAACATACCAACTACTGATGGCCTCACCACCAAAAAGGAATCCAACTACAGAAAACTGTTAACACACAGAGACATGCCTACCCACATTTCTGCCTATGTAAAAGATGCAGAAAAGCTGAAGAGAAGTGGTGATATGGAATGAGTGTGCAAATTACATCCTCAAAGTGAGAAGGGACTCAGTTTTGGTTTTCTCATCCCTGTACCACCTTTGATTGAGGATACAGGCCAGCATAGAGCAAGAGATGCCAGTCACTTCTAATGCAGGGGCTGCTCATGAATCATGTGCACCCAGACACCTTATATAATCAACAACCAAAGCAGGAGGGCAATCAGTAAATCTGTCAAGGGACACCAACGCCCCCTCTGCCACCACTCCAGGCCTTCCACTCACTGAGTGCTTTTACAGTAAGAGCCATGGGTAGTCCTTTGCCTTCCCAGCTATGGGGCTTGGTTGGCAGATCAGTTTGACAAGGGCACATTCAAACTGGGGTCATGAAATACTATCACCCTCAATGCTTATCCTAGGGCCTGACTCCTTTTTCTTGCAAATCTAAAAGTCACTTTATTGTTCTTTCTTACAGATTTAGAATTCTAACCAAACAACCAGTGAAAATTATGAATATTATGCATATCATAAATTCCTCAAATTCAAATTAATGATGGTGTGTGTGTGTGTGTGTGTGTGTGTGTGTGTGTGTGTGTGTGTGGTGGGGGGCAATTCATTTGCTTTGTAAAGAAGCAAGCTATAGCAAAACTGACATTGGGCCTTAGAACACACTGTGTTCTCTAAGTCACACTATAACAGTAAGTGCCCAGAGTTTGGATCAAAGTCCTAACCATATAAGTGCCTCCTCACAACAGGGAGTGTGGTAGGCTGGCCTTTGAGGGAAGCTCCAAATGGTGCCTGAAGACATGTGGAGAAAGAAATTCTCGTCACCAAGCAAAAAAGATAGGCAGGGCAGAAAGATTTGGTGATGGCCCAGGTAGGCGTCCAGGTTCCTGGGAGCCACCAGGAAGTACCAGCACAGGGAGGCTGAAGTAGCAAATAGCATCTGAAAGGTCTGGAGTCCCAGGGTGTAAGATAAGGCCTCAGCAGGGCCCTGCTCCCTCTGGAAGCTTCAGGAAAAGGTCTGTCCCAGCTCTTGTCCTAGTGCCTAATAGTTCTTTGGCTGGGCCAGTGGGGTCCAGGGCCCACATGGCACCCTCCCCATATGCATGTCTGAATCTGTATCCAAATTTCTCTGTGTCCTTGTTCTTAGCTGAGTCTGCCTCACCATGTCATGGAAAGACAAGTTAATTCCCAAGTAAGTACCATCCCAGGGCCCTCACATATGTGCTTCTCATTTGGCTTAGGCATCTGCCATATTTATTTTAATTAAAGAGAAAATGCAAGCCCTCCTCTGGGAGGGGAAGGCCTATGCACATGCACACACTTCCTGCCAATCAGAAGGCACCATCTCTTCTCAGTTTCTTGAAGGCAAGAATTTTAAGATTGCTGGGAGTTGGGCAAAAGTAAAAAAAAATAAGGCATGAGCAAGAAGTAGATTTCTGGACTAAGGTGCACAGCTCCCCAGGCTTCAGGCCAAAGTGTAGAACATAATGAATAATGAAGCCAAGACTCACGTATGTAGATCTTCATCCTTGCTCTGTTGGCTGTGGATGGTGAAAATGTGGATGTTGGAGAAGAAAAGTAGATAATGATAGCAATAATGATCATGTATTTGTTAGGATGTTTTTTTTAAATTCAGACTGACAGATGTTCCCGCTACAACTCCATATTTCAGGAGCTGGTTGGAGGTGAAGGAGGTTGCAGTAGATGCCCCTGGGGCCTCTGAGGGATGTTAATAGATGTCCTCATCAGCTCAGCCCTCACAAAATAAACTTTATAGCCCAATAATGAATGTATAGCTACAGGGCAGAAAAGTAGGTAAAATACAGAATATTCAAGGCACCACTAATTATCGGGAACACCCCAACCCCAATGATTGATTTGTCTTTGACACTTGGCCTTCAAGAAATGAAAGAATATCTTCTCAGCAAACTGTCCTCAGCAATTTCAAGAAACTATGGCAACTTGCACAGAAACAGATCCATGTCTCATGTAGATGGAGTTCAGGCATCTCTCACCTATTTGTACATTCTCAAATAAGTAAAGCACATGGATTTGTTAAAAAAACAGACATAAAGAACTAGAATTTTGTTTTATTGCATTTGCTTTTGAATACTGTATTGAATGTTTAGATTTCAGGTGTATTTTCCTCAATTGAGCTCAGGACATTTATTCCAATGATGAAAGTTTGTGACATCACGATTTGTTGTAGATTTCCCATGGGATTCATATTTTCTTACAACTTAACCTTCTCTCTACATCTGTACTCTGGGCTATAGGAAAGAGATGACTTAACTGTAACTGGGGAGTGTCATTGATTCTGTTAGTGCTACAAAGCTTGGATTCACCCAAGGAGAACCATCTGTACTGACAGTGACCCCAAAGCCATGTTATGCTTACTACATGCTAGGAACTGTCCAAAACCTCTACAGACATAGCTCAGTAAATCCTCAAAGCAATCCTGCATGCCAGGTATTATTGTTATTATATTTCAAGGACCTACTGGGATTTGCAGAGCTATTAAGGATCTGAGCAGGGATTTCAGCCCAGGCAGTCCAGGCCCAGATCTGTACATAGCTGCTTTTTTATGTCAAACATATGAACTGCAACTCAGCCTGTCCATCTTTGTTTCCTCCTGTCCCTGGAGCTAGAGACACAACTGGAATGGGCAGATAACTCAACAGAACCAAATAGATTTTGTTAAGAAGATTGCCTGGCTGCAATTCAAGGGAACCAAATAGATTTTTGTTGCCTAATAGTGTTGTTCACTATTAGGGATACTGTTTTATAGCCATCCCCCAATCACATCCTGGAATATGCACGTGAAAGAGTCTCAGTGTATTCTTTAGCCCTGGCCTCCCTGTGGCTTGGCCAGCCCTGGATTGAGACAGGCTCTTCTGTATTTATTTTCACAGAAAAATCAAACACAGTGGATGTAACTTTCTACAGAACTCATTTCAAGATGAGAAAATTCCTCCAGAAAACTTAAAAAACTTGCTGAATCTCATATGTGACCCAGCTAGTTTTCTTATAATTAAAAACAATTAATATTCTCAACTGGGTTTTTTGGATAGGAATACAGTGTTTTATTTCCATTTGAATATTTGCATAATTCTCAAATGGTGATGCCTAAAATATTTTGATATTAAACACAGATTATGAAATCTGTGGCATGTCAAACATAAAAACTGCCACTAATGAGAGTTTTAATTATGAATAATGTAAGTTGACTTTTTAACTGCCATAATAGTTAAAAACTTTGAAACATGGAAAAGTTTCCAAGAATCCTAAAGCAGAAGGTTCTGATTTTTCTGAATCATGTTCTAGCAAAGGCTACAGAAACACCACAAATTTTGTTTCATTGATTTTTTTTGCATTTATTTCCTACCTTCAATTGTGTTGCTTTCTGCTCATAGTTTTGTCATTTTTTCCCTTTTCCATGATGTAGGTGAATTTTTCTCCTGATTTTCTGGTATGTTCAGGAAGGAATTTGGGTTGTTGAGTTGAGAACATTCTTTGCATTTAGCATAAGCATTTAGTACCGTAAGTCTTCCTCTTAGCCCTAAATTTGATAAGCTGTGGTTTTCCTTCTTATTCAGTGCTATGATTTTTTATTTACTTCTTCTAGACCTCCTCTTTTACACATGGATTTTTTTATAAGTGTATATTTTTTTATTTACTTCTTCTAGACCTCCTCTTTTACACATGGGTTTTTTTTTTATAAGTGTATATTTTAATTTTCACATATTTGGAGATTTCTTGTTGTCTTCTGTTGATTTCTTCTTTGATTTCTTGAAAGTGAAAAGGCACATCCTGTATGAGTTTCTTTCTTTAGATGTGTCAAGCTTTGTTTTATGGTCCAGGATGTGGTCTCCTTGGAGAATATCATGGGTACTTGAGAAAAGTGAGCATTGTGCTTTTGTTGGGGAGAGTGTCAACTGGATCCTATTGCCTGATAGTGTTGTTCACATCTTCCATGTCCTTTTTGATTTTCTGTCTAGCTGTTCTCTCAGTAGCTGGCAGAGTTCATTGACACCTCCACTTCAGTTGTGGATCTCCTGTCTTCTCTTTAGCATCACCAGTTCTTGTTTCATGCATTCTAAGGGACTGGTGCTTGGTGCATACATATAAAGTATCATTACATCTTCTTGGCAGATTGACATTGTTCTTTCCCTTTCACAATTTTCTTTGATTTGATGTTTATCAGATACTAACTTACCACTCCAACTGCTGCTTCTGTTTCTCCTCCTCTCCCACTTCCCCAGTCTCTTCTCCTTCTTCTTCTTTATAAGGATATATGGTATATTTTTTCCCATAAGTTTACTTTCAACATATTGAGGCTATGGAATTCAAATTGAGTTTCATTTTCAGTCTTTCTCTCTGTTATTTCAATTGCATATTCTCTCTTTTCTTTCTTCTCCCCTCTCCACTCTACTCTTGAGCTGATCCAGGTTTTTTTGAGATTATCTTTTTTAGATTCATGATTCCCACTGTGATAGTAGGAGCAAATGTGATTCCATTTTGTTTTATGATGTCATCCTGTAAAACAACCATGCCAAGTAGAAGAGACATGACTGGGGCAAAATGTTCTTTTCATTTTGCTATAGAAACCTTTAAGAATACAAAGCTACCTAAAGGAGTATTGTTTTTGTAATTAGGGTAACAGGGCTCTGTTTCTGTAACTGGGGTGACTGGGCTAGCTCTGATTGGTTAGGTTTCCCTCTGCTTGACTGCACTTTCCTGCTTCTGTAACCTGGCTTGCTTGCATTGGCTAGACCCCTGAACATCCCTTTTGTGGTTTTCAGGCTTATAAGGAGTGCCCTTGCAATTGTTCAAGGCTGATCAGGGGAACAGCTTTATGTTCTGGTCAGCCGCCACCGGTGTGCTTCAATAAAGGCTTGATTCGATTATACGTGAGTGGTCTGGAAGTCAGTTTATGAAACCCTGGGATGAAGCTTTAAGTATAACACCACTGGTTCTTTCCTGCTACCTCTGGTATCTCACAGTTTTTGTATTTTCTTCTTTCACACCCATTTCTAATTGTTGAATGTTTGTTCTAGGGTGGCTGCTCCTAATTTACTTCTGATAAGGCTGACATCTGGCTCATCTTGGTGTTGACATGAGTTGTTTAATTTTTTCTCATTGAGGCTATGAATTTGGAGGGTCTTGATATGATGGTGATTTCTATTTTGTCCTGTATATAAGTTGCCTACTATGTTAAGTGACTCTGGGTCCTGTTGAAATCTTTTCTTGTAGTGGGCACTCTCCCTGTTGTGGCTTAGCATGTGGTCTTGGCCTATTTTGTGGAGTTTGGCTCCAAAGATGACTTAATTTTAAGAGTCTTTATGCCATCTTTCTGTTCTGCTTTGTTTCTCAGGTTACTGTAACTCTCACTGGTCCCCATTGGTCTCTGCTGGTTCTTACTGAAAGGGTAAAAAGATTTCTCCAAACCATCATGCAGATGTCTTTTAGAAGGGAGAGGTGTATTGTGATCCCCTAACAGTGTCCCTCAGGGAGTCAAGTGTCACTGGGTAGAAGAGAACTCTCAGGCTAAGAGAGACCAAGGGGCTTCCTATTCTGGACTGTTTTCTGCATTCCCCAGTCAAGCACCACCACTTTTGCACTGTGCAAGTCTGCTATGACAAACAACCTCACAGTGTGTTGAAACAATACAATTTCTCTTACTTTTCTAGAAGTAAGAAAACTGAAATGGGTCTCACTGGGCTAAAATCAAGGCCTCTATCCCTTCTTAGACCCTTAGGGTAGACTTAATTTTCTTGCTTTTCCAGGTTCTAGAAGCTGCTTGGTTCCTTGACTAGGCCAGCATTGGATGCTCAAGTCTCTCTCATGCTGCGTCTCTGACAGGACTCACCCTCTCCCACTAATGAGAACACTGATAACAACACCAAGCTCATGCGGGCAAATCAAGATAATCTCACCCTGTTAAATCAGCAATTGAACAATCTTAATGCTATCTACTTAAAGCTATCTACTTCCTTAATTTGGCATATTCGTGTCTTCATCTATGCTGTGGTGACACAAAAAGATACCACAGACTGGGTGATTTATACTGAACAGAAACTTATTTGGCTCACAATTCTGGAGACTGGGAGGTTTAGGATCAAGGGCCATGGTGAGTGAAGGCTTTCTCACTGCTGGAAAGCATCATCACATGAGTGAGAGGGTGAAAGGGGCCAAAAGCTGCTTTATAATGACTTCGCCTTGGCAGTGAGAGCATGCACCCACCCTGCAGAGCCTGTGATCAAGCCCCATGCTTAGGGTCCACCACTTGGTACTGTCACATTAGGGATTTCCAAAACATGAAGTGTGGAGACATTTTAAACCACAGAACCAGGATTAAGACATGGACATTTCTGGGGTGAGTTATTTTGCCTACATATACATCATCACCCTCTCCAAGCTTCTCCTTCCCCTGTTGTTGTCTGGCACCTCACTGTACAACATAAGAACTTGACCATTATCATTAATCTTGATGGTAACAAGCCCTAGCCCGTATTCTGCTATGTATAGAAAACATAAAATAACAGACTACTTATTTTAGAAGTAAAAAAAAAAAAAATCACAGAATAAAATGAAATCCTATAGATTCTATTTATTTATCTCTAAACTATAAATCCCTAGTTTTAACACCCCACATGAAAAACACTATTTGGGGTTATTGTTTTAACATAGGTTATGGAAAAATTTCTTGGCATGAAAACTTTAAAAATACCACTTATACTGGAAGATAAGTTGTATATTTTCTGTTATCCGGTATACTGTCTACTAACATTTCAAGAAGAGATCTTGAAATGTTATATTTCATCATTATATTTTACTGCATTTTATCTAGTAAATTCCTTGTAACTAGCAGTTCTGATGAATTTAAAAAGTGTTTAAAACATTGTTGGTCAATATTAAATGTGTCTTAAATTTACCATGCCTTGGAAAACAGGCCAGGCAGCTAATTTTGCATTGCTCCTTGAAAAGATGACATAATTCACCATTATCTTTGATTTAAGTACAAAGTATTTAATTGTGTTAAATGCATGTTTTATTTGAATAAAAAGTGATTCTCCTCTAATTATGGGTTCTGGTAAAGCTAATGCCAGTACACTATTCTGTGTCTTGCCTCAGCATGGCCAGCAACACTCTTGATGTGCAAAAAGACTTAAAGATACACTAAGAAAAAGATGAGAGTTAGAAAAATAGCCAGACTGTAAGTTGGAAACAGAAAGTTGCAAACTGCCTATTTCAGCAAGAGGATCTAAGCTGGGTGCTTTGTGGCATCCTGATATTCAAGGGATCAAAACATTTTGGCGGGGAATTTAAGTTCATTCAGTTTAGGTCTCCAGGCAGGCACATCAGAAGCTCTGATAATCTTAGGGCTAAATGCTAGGCAGGGGGATTTGGAGGAACTGGGGTTTCAGGGCACCCAGCCCTTCCTTGAGGAAGCAGCCACAGGGCCCAAGATGCCATGGGTGATCCATGCTGGTGGAGGTTGCACAGTGGGTCACCAGGGGGTGCTGGGCCTCCTCAAAGGTCAAGAAAATGTCCATTGAGATATTTAAAGCCATTATAGAACCTTTAAGCCAATGCTTACATAATAAGCATTTGGCACCCAAACCAATGTTCAGCTCCAGAAGAAAAACTCTGGGCTACTAAGATCTTTTATTTGTAGAAATATTTATTAAGTAATTTTGAGCTCTACAGTCCCAGAGAGAAAATGTTTGACTTCAAAAATCCCCAACTCCACAACACTTCAACTTTGTGAAGCTTCCCACCTCTCAGCTCTAAGGGAAAATCCAGACAGTCCCCTCTTCCCAACAAGGAAATGACATTCCCACAACATAAACATCATAATGCCACCAAACATCAAAATTTCAACAAGCTCCTCTTTATCCACACTGAATCTGTGATCTTGAAATATGTTCTGGTAGATATGTTATGGATTCTGAAATGGCGAATACTGCTCTGAAAGGTGGGTCTTTCTTCTGAAAATGGGGCTCATAAAGTATATTGACTTCTGTGCTAAGAGATACTGAAAGGCTCCGTGGAGCAAATATGGGGAAGCAGCAAGTCCAGCAGCACCTGCTGCAGGCTGATGTCCAGTGCACACTGTATGCAAGGGAGAGGCCCAAGGCTGGGCAGCTGCTCTTGAGCTGGCCCCACAGGCTCAGCCTCCTCAGGCTGTGGCTCCAGGCTCACAAAGCAGAGGGGAACCCCTCTCTTTGCCCATCAACCACACTCTCCCTGTGGTCCCTCACCTGTAAGGACAGCTGTGATGCCCACCCTGGCTGTTACTCTCTAACCAGGGAGAGCAAAGCCCCTCTTCCTCCACAGAGGTGAACACTGCCTCAGGACAAAAAGAAAGTTGTCTCCAAGAGAAGATGGGGCTTTTGGGGACACTTGGTAACTCATTAATTTTTCTTGGTTTGTGCATTTTTATCAGATTAAGATTAAATTTTCTTTGGTTCCACAAAAACTACCCATGATCAATTCAGCACATTGGGTGGGGGCCTTCCTTTGCCATGCCTCCCCTTGCCATGGCTTTCCTTATCATCTATATGAACTGTTTCTTCCACACCAGCAACATTTATGTACAAGATCAGGGCCCATCCAAGGACAAAAAGAGCCCAGCCAAACCCACTTTTCAAGAGAAATCTCAATGCGATTGACAGGCATTGTGAAGTACATTAAATATTGACATTTTCTAAATAAATGCTGTCAGTCCATGCACAAACACTGTAAAAAATTTTGCACTAGGCACATATGATTAGGGTATTTATAAAAGTGTTAATTCACATCCACTGCAGACTTGCACTGGGCAATAAGACACAAGACAAAAGTTGTTCATTGGCCAAGAATCCTTGTCCCCCTTTTTTGGTGCTCTGCTCTGGTGCCTGCTTCCTACACACCTTGTAAAGTTCTTCACTGGAGTTCATGGTGGAAAGAGGGCCCCATATAAGAAGGCCCCTCACACACCTGACTTAGCCCTGCCCCGTGCAAAGACCATTTGAGTGGAAGTGCCTTGGCAGTGACAAGTGCAGCCTCTGAGTCAGGGAGGACTGGCTAATATTCTGACCCTGACACTTGGTAGGTATGAAAGGCATCTTTTAGGCAAATCCAAATTTTGCATCCAAAATATGTGGAAAGCTGTTGTCCCATTGGGCTGTTGGGAGGATATTTGAGACACTAGATGGACAGGCTCTACCACATGGCCACCTCTGAAATGTGTTTTTCAGCTAATATCACTATTCTTTAGGAAAAAAAAGTCACATTGAAATTTTTCAAATAGTAGCAATTATTATTAAAAATAAGTTTTACTCTGCAATGTTGCTGTGTACTTCTGAAGAAAGAGGACAGATTTTGTTGTAAATGCTGGTCCCAGCACAGCATTTTTCATGGAAAATGGGGTTTAAAGGGTACTGGAAACATTGGTACAAAAAATAAAAACAAACAACAAAAAAATAGCATATACTTTACATGATGCCTTTAAAAATAGTGAGCTGGCCCAGAGAGTGCATGTACTTATCTATTCAAAATATATGCAAAAATTTAAGAGTAGTCAGACCCCAAACTAACCTAATGTGACACTTGGACTATTGCAGAATTGGAAAATTGCTATTTTTTCATTATCAAAACATAGTGCTCATATTCTCTCACTTGCTTTCTCTCCTCCCTGTAACTGTTTCTTCTCAAACCAAGTGGCAAAATAAAGATTTGAAAATGCCCACTGATGGGGACACAGTTATCTCCTTTGTCATTCTATGCTTTTCTGCAGATTTACAGTCTCTCAAGTTTGTTTACAAAATCCTACACTTGTTTTCTCTGGATTAACAACAGCTTTCCCTTTGGTGTCTTGCCTTGTGGTGTTCCCGTTAGATTTAGCAACTGGATCTCTGCAGAGAAGAGCCCAAACTCGTGACATTCCTAGTGTGCTTGGTATAAATGCACTTTCAATGGCCAATTTGGGGGAAACTCCAATAGCTGACAAATCACTCTGAATCCTTGCTCCACTATGTGTTCTCATTGGTAGTTGGGCTCTTTTACTTCTCTCCACCTCTCTGGCTGCAACTCTTACAGCATCAGAGTCAGCACATCTGCAACCCCATCTGAATCAGAAGTTGGGAGGAGCCCTGGGCTGGTAAATGAATGGAAGGTGGCAGTCTGGTCCACATGTCTGGGAGAGCTTAGAGACCCTGAAGAAAAATGTAGCTATATGTCTTCTGTATGTGTGGCAGTATATGAGAGAAGCCAGAGGAGGGAAAAATATGTGTGTGTGTGTGTGTGTTTATGATATTGTGGACCAAACCAAGGACCACTGAGGTACATGCCTGGCCCTTTTCATTATTTATTTTGAGACAAGGTTTTATAACAAATCTCTCCTGGAAGTAGCAGTCCTTCTGCCTTAGCCTGCTGAGTAGCAGGGCTTAGAGGTATGCACCACTACACACAGCATTCTCATGATTATGATCATCTTATAATCATAAGAACACCATTCACTTCCCATCAATTAGTTACTGAACCCTGAGCTCAAAACCTGATGTATTGTATTTCTAATCTTCACAGAAATTCTGTGAGGTACTATGGTCCCCACTTATAGAAGAGGAAACTAAAAGGCAAAACTAAGGGATTAAGAGGCTAGACAATGGGCCCCAAGCTGCACAGCCAGTAGCTTCTGAGCAGAGTTTTTCTGAGTAGGAAGCCCAGGCTCTGCGCAAAAAGATAAGCTGTGAGGGTGGCCTCCCTTGGTGCCTTTCTCTCACCATTCTCAACTCTACCAAAGGAAGAGAACTGCCGGTGATAAGGATGCCAGAACCATCCACATCATGGTCCTTTTCTGTTTCCAAGCTTATCCTCTCCCAGTGTTGCTTCAGACCTGAGCAGTCACCTCCTCTCACTTTCATCAAAGTCCTGTGACCCTGTCAAATTTGAAGTAGAATCTACCAGTTACTACCCTCTGTCCCAGATGGGAAGGTGCTTTTCTGAAATTCCCCTGCAGAGATAACAAAAAGACAAGCTTTGCGTCTAATTACTCTTGGCCTTTTTGTCTCCTCCTCCTCCTCCTCCTCCTCCTCCTCCTCCTCCTCCTCCTCCTCCTTCTTCTTCTTCCTCTTTTTATCCAGTTAGCTTTAAAATAAAACATGAAGCAAAACCTTTAGTTCCACTATTCAACTACAACAGTGAATTTTCAAGCTGTAGGTTAACTGACTTCATGTTTATTGAACTGTATCAGTGATAAAAGTTCAAGCACTCATTTCTGGCCCCAGGCCCCATTCTGGGGAGGTTGTTCAAACACAATTGACTTCTAAGATGTTCCCAGGGAACTCCTTCCTGCTGAGGGCCACTAATGATTCAAAGGTAAGAAAGGTTTGTTTTCCCCAAGTCCATTGGAAGAACAAGCCATTCACCCAACAGTACAATGCAGCTTGGACATGGAGACTGTGTCTCATTTATTCCTGAAGAAAATAATAATGATGATTGTTCCCATTTAATACACATTCATGTTTCAGATTCTCAGCTGGATCCTTTTCTTAAGATTATCACATTTCATCTTTTCACAACCTATGGAAAGGGAACTGTTAAACCCTATTTTACAGAAAAGGAAAATGGATTCAGAGATTAGTAAGTGTCAAAGCTGAATTCACACCAAAAAGCACCTGTGAGCACTGCCTTTTAGGATGATCATAGGATGCTCCTCTGCCAAGCCTGAGCTCTGCACAAATTATATTACAAATAATTGGTACATCAATCAGACAATAATGAATGAACAAAAAGCAAGCTAATGATACATTAACCCATGATGTATTACTGGCCTCAGTACTCTGCAGAATAGCTGAGGTCTATCCTTGAGGATATCTGAGGCTCTCTCAATGGCAAGACTCATCCCTGGCTTTTCCTGCCTGGAGTGTATGGAGTATACAATATAATAACTGCTGTCTCTGTGCTTCAGATTGTCTGAGCTCCTCTGGTCTGTTCTCCATCTGATGGGGAGGGGGTACTTTGGTGAACCACAACAACTACCTTGGGTTGTCCTCACAGTTCATTTGAAAAGTGAGGCAGGTCTAAAGATCCAGGCATACCCAATAAAGGCTGACTTCTGACCCATGTAGAGGAAAGCTCCCTTCATAGGCTAAAGGCAATACTGGAACAGGGGGGACATACCAGCTCTATTCACAGCCACCTGACACCAAGCTCCAGAAGTCATCCATACCCTGAGAAGCTCTATGGTTTCCCTGCATGGCAAATAATCCTTTCTTTCTTCCCTCCCCACCTTAAAAGCCTTTAGGTCTGGCAACCTATTCATTTCAGACCGGGGCCCTACTTTCCTTTGCTACAAATGAGAGGGGCATCCCAGGTGTAACTTGGAGAGAAACAAACTGAAACTCTGGGCTCTCCCATAGCAGTCTGGTAGGAGAAGGATTCCAGGAAAGGATCAGGGAGATGGAATCATGACACAGTGCAGCAAAGATGCATAATGTCTGCTAATGTTACAGCACATTAAATGAAGTTGTAAAATAGTAGGTTAAAGTTAGGCCATAACACAAGAAGAATGAAAAACAAGGTGCCACTTTTCCAACAAATTAGTTCATTATGTGAAGTATAAGGCTTAGGCTGATTTAGCATGTTGGTCTCCAATGAGACTGCTGTCCCCCGATCCGTGCTTCTTTCAAAGTTCACCCCAATGAGCATGAACTCCAGTTTACTAATACCTATTCTTGATTGAGTCCTTATTATACTTCAGGCCCACAAACGTGATTTCTTATCCTTCCACCAGTTCTACAAGCTGAGAATCTTGTCTCACTTCACTGAAGAGAAAACTGACTTTCAAGGGAGTTGACTGATTTGGCCACAGCAATGACTGACTTCAATGGGGGAAATTATGGTCCCTGCCAGTTAAAACCATCTGACTGTTTTTTTTTTTTTTTTTAAATCACAAAAGCAAAACAACAGAAGAGCCTTCTGATCAGAGTTTCTGCCAGGGATGAAGAAACAGATTTTCTTCCTGGGGCAGCAAGGCAATTGTTGCTTTCCTCAGCTCTCTTAGGAGGAATAGATGGTTATTTTTGAAAATGGAGGAGGAAAAAAGTACCTGTTAAAAGAGAATTAAGACATAGTGACAGAAGGGAGAAGAGGACACGTAAATATTCACGAAGGGCTCACGTTTTGTTTTTGTTTTCCTGGCAAACAAGCCAAAACCATAATAAAGAGCAATACCCAGCGTGCATCCCAAAGTATCAAAACACAATGCGGGGAACTGGACTGGGGCACAAGAGGCAGATCACACAGACCTGGGACCCACAGTAAGAGTGCAGACCTACTAGCAGGAGACAATACTGGAGGCTCTTGCAACCCAATAGAGCCACAGGAATTCCTAGGTGAAAGAGACTGGAGATAAGGCAGCAGGGCCCCACCCCCTTCAATCTCAATCTCAATATCTCAATGTCTCTCTCTCTCTCTCTCTCACACACACACACACACACACACACACACCCTGAAATATATCTTCAAAACAATAAGGGAAATACCAAGTACAGAATCAGGGGCTTTCTACTACAGAGACAATTCCTAAAGGGAAACAGGGAGGAGTGCGGGTGAAACAGCAGTGCCTAGGAGTGAGGTCTTCAATCCTCCCTTACCAGTTTCAGGGGGGTGTTACTCTGTACCCAGTGCCACAGCATCATGCCCATCTGACTTCAGGGCAGGAGGGAATGGGGATAGGAAGAAAGGGGGGTGGGGGGAGAAGCTGAATCACCGGCCTGTGAGCAGGCAAGGTCTGGTCATGCAGTTCCGGTCCCTCCCGGGTGGTCCTCTTTGCGGCAGCCCCTGTGGGCATTCCGGGCACCCAGGGCAGACCAGACCTGCAGTCCTGAGCCGCCCAGCTCTCTTGCCTTGGTCATGCACTCCCCGCCTGTCTCCCTGCCTCTGCCAAATCAAATAACTCCCTCTGCAACCCAGCACTGGCTCCTCATGGCACAGAGGCAGCTGGGGCCCTTGAATGGGGGCGGAAGGGGTCTGAGGCCAGCGGCTCTCTGCCCCCTCGCTGGCCTGAGGCCACCCAGCTCTCTGCCCCCTCTCTGGCCTGAGGCCACCCAGCGGGACCGCTGGCGTTCAGTGGGCCTGCTGACCACTGTCTATGGTTGGAGGGAAGTGGGAGAGATGGTCAGAACCAAGAGGTACTGAAATCTTTGGAGGAGGGCACAGGTAGGTCAGACAGCCTTGGGCAGAAGGGAGAGGTAGGATCCCCAGAGTGGCTTTGGTTGCACAGACTGTCTTCCTGGTCCTCTGGGGTCCTCAACCTGGACACTCTCCCGTGCAGTTCCCAAATTGTGCTCAGCTCTACTGCATTTTTTTCAGTACCAAACTCACCCAAGTAGTTCCACAGAGCCACTCTGGGGCCACTGCCCCCGAACACTTGGAACTGTGGCTGTAGGATGGATGCTTGAGCGCGAGTACACACACACACACACACACACACACACACACACACTCACACACACACACACCCTGCGCTATCTCACAAGCCGCAGCCCCAGCGACATGTATTTTCTGCTATGTGAAGGCCCTGGCTGATGCCAAAGAAAGGATATCCATGGCCCTGGCAGGAGGAGGAGGGGACAGGAGAGGACATAGGAGGCGGCCTTGTGGCCTTTGTTTCCTCTCCAGTCTCCTCCACCTCCTGCAAGCTGCCCTGTGCCTTTCTCTGATACTTTGAGGAACTAGGCACTCTTCTCCCCCACTTTTCTGCCTAACTCTTGACCTGGGTCCAACATCTTTTAACAGGACAGTGATCCTCCACGACTCCCCAAAACTTTTAGTATCCTGACAAGCATCAGAATTCTTTCAGTTCTCCAAAGCAAGAGGCCACTGGCCACCCAGACCACAGTGCTTGTCTCTGATTTGGGCAACAGTGACATTTGAGGATAGAAATCCTGGCTCTCTCTTGATGATAAGAGCTATGATGGGAACTTATGGAGTTGCCTTATATTGTATTCAGTAGTAGGGGCGGTGATAAAATGGGTTCCAATCCTTTTAAAAGTGATCTTTTAAAACATACTAATAAAATAAAAATGGTGTCACATTACATACGTCTCTCAGGATTTTATTTCCCTTCATAGTTAAAAAAATTTCAGTTTTCTATGACCTACAAGTTAATCTCCCATCTTCTGCACCTTATCAGCTCTGCTCCAGTTTGCAACAATGGCTCTCTTTCTTCTCAATCATAGAAACATTCTTCACAGCTCAGAATGTGCATCTGATATTCCCTCTACCTGAGACACTGTTCCCCTAGGCCTACCTATGATCTCATTTTTAACATCACCTACTCATAGGACCTTCTGACTTCTAATGCAGCAAACTTTTCCTACTCATTACTATTTTTCTTCTCTCCTTTGTTCTGCTCACTGTGCTAACTAAGCCAACTTTTATTCTTATTTGTTTTCTGCCTTATATAACTAGATGACAAATTCCAACAATCTTGACCAATTTGTTGCCCCACTGTGTCGTCATGCCTGGAAGAGTGGAGCTCAATGTGACTGTCCCACTGTTTCATATAGCTTCATCAGCAATTAGGACTGAGCCAGGCCCAGACATCCTACCTGAGGCCCAACAAAGAAATGTATGGCCCTACAAGACTGAATGGCTACAAGGAAACCTTCTTTGTGTACCTCTGTGTCTGGAGATGGAAACATATGGAGTAATTTTGAAGTCTCAAGGGAAGAGGGACATCCTGGGGGAATATGTAAGGGGAGAGCATGTGCCATTTGAAAAAAATATTTTATATTAAAATATATATTTGGAAACCAAATTCTAAAATAACTTTTTTTTCCAAAAGTAAAGCTTGACTAAATCTTATTGGCTAAAAGTGCCTCATTCCATTTTGTAACATGAAACTGTCTAGTGCTTTTTTTTTAAACTAGGGGTCCATTTGAGCTGGGTAGGAAGATGTAGAGTTCAAAGCCTCTGGTTGTGTGAAAATGCTGCAAGATGTGGTCCCTGTGTGCTCTCTGGGGAAGCATTTATAGGGTCATTGTGCTTTCAAGGGTAGCCAGAGCATTAAAAACCACACACCTCCACGAAGACACTGAGTGGACAATTAGTTTTCAATCAACATCTTTACTGGTGAAAGACAAAAAGTACCATTCATGGTGCAGAGGAACAGGGAGGTAGGGAGGGAGATACTGAAGGCACCTGCCCTCATTTTAATTGAAGGGAATAAAGCCTTGTTCTTCAGACCTCACACATTTCAGACCAGCTCACTTAGCAAATATTCCTTATGAAGCATTTTTACCCAGGTTTGTCCAGGGAATTGAGAGTAAGGAAGAGACCCATTCTGGTGTATGATTGTACATGCATATGTGTGTCCCTACCATGTACACATGCAGTCCAGTAGGAAGAAAGACACTAACTGCACTTAATGCAACAGGTACTACAAACAAGTGCCACAGTATACAGTGGTGCATAAAGGAAAAGCTATGCACAAGCCTGGGAGCATGGAAGGGTGTCACAGAAGTGATACTGACCTGCATCTAGAAGACTGAAGGAATGTCCAACAAGAGAAGCAAAGCACCCTAGGAAGGTGGAATAGCATGTACCAGGTTGCACAGAGGTGAAAAGGTACAACAGGTTTGGTGTGACCAGAATGTAGAAATCAAGTGAAAGAAGTTGAAATTCTGGGCAGGCTGGGGCAAACAGGTTCCTATAAAGGGAGTTCTAACTTTGATTCTTATAAAACAATTTGTACAAGTTCTCCTTTCATGAAACCCTATCTAATAATGGTGAGAGGGCAGCTTTGAAAAGATGAAGGCTATGGGAGGGACACGGATTAGGTGGCTGCTGAAATCACAGGAGGCATGCAGTAAGAGTGTATGAAAAAGACAATTTTCATCATCAATTGACATCACCAGCCAGCCACTGCTGCATGCTCCAGGAAGCTCCAAAGGCAAAAGCTGTGAGTTCACCCAAGCAGGTGTCAGGGCACTGAAGATTTGCAGAAAAAAGTGGCTCCTTGAAACATCCTTGAGAGTTATTCCACATCCAAGCTGCCTATCTCTATACCTTTCTGTTCTTTCCACCCATCTCTGTAATCTTCCACCAGAACTTGCATGTGGGTTAGGGGGAAGAGCTCAGCCTTGTTGACCGTAATGCTTGTGTTGATCTGCCCTGAAGTGCCTCCTGGCTGTTGGCCTCTTTCAGCTCATAGCTTTCTGACCCATCCCCTGGGCCTGACAATTTGATGCTCACCATTGTAGGCAGTTCTTCCTCACCCCAAAATTGGCCCCTCTCCTGAGTGTGACCCCTCAAGGAAGTCACAAGGTGGGGCCCCAAATCCTGGTATTGTGGAAATGACCCTGAAGACTGTATCTGCCTTTCACTGGCTGCCCAATACTCCAGACTGCTCCATCCCCAGCATCCAAGAGATCTGTCCCTTGTCACTCAGTACTCACTTATTCCTGTGTCTGTCTTCCCTCCTATAAACCTCTCCAAATTTTCATCACCTGCCCAGCTGTGGTAGACACATGACAAATAACTCCTGAAAGAGAGTTAGAGTGCCTTCCTTGCTCCTTAAGGCAGAATGAAGAGGGGAGGAAATCAAGCAGAAAGCTGAACCTAAGGCCTGGCATCTTGAAGGTGCCACTGCTGCTCCCTTGGGCAACAGCTGCCCAACCAAAGGCCTGCTTTCCCTCTTCTGGAACCAATGATCTATACACTTCCTTTTCACTGTAGATTCTGCAAGCCCAGCTCCTGTCTGAAAAACTAATTTGTGTCCAACTGTTAATAGCTTAATGTGTTTCCCAGATAAGTCACTTCAGTTTAACAGGGGTCTTCCACTATTTCAGCCAAAACAATGATTAATGGGAGATGTTCAGACATGGTGGGGGCAGCCAGGGGAACTTCAGACAAAATGGGCTCTCTAGACTTCTCCAAATGCACTATGTGGGCTGAGATGCCTTTCCACCCATGCATGAGGGGGAATGTCAGCTTTTACAAAGTCTTGGAACAACAGCAGAAGGATCTGCTGCAGTGTGCCACCCCAGCAGGGAGGAGGGAATAAGCCAGATAGCTTGTTCTAGGGAGTCATTATTCCCCCTCCCCCAGATAACTGGGCTTGAAGAGTTAAATACTATAGAGGACTTTCACATCATCTGCCAAATTAGAATCCTAGCCATATTAGTGGATAATGGTAAAAAAATAGTGAAACACACCTTTCATTCCTGAGATAATGGAGGCAACCTGTGCACAAACATTTTTGCAAGGGGCTTAAAGACTTAAAACTTCCCTCCCATTCTAGGAGGGCCCAGCAATCTAGGTTTTCAAGGAAGATGATAGATAAAAATTAAAATAAAAGGCTTGTGGAAGTACGCAGCTGGTAGGCTTTTCAGAACCCAAATGACAAATTAAAGAAAAGCACTAATCCTTCCTGGACAAGAAAGAACTCTCCTGTGAAGCCTGCTACAGAGAGGTCCTGAGCTCAGTGGGAGCTGTGTCCCCTCCACCAGGCTTGGAGGAGAATAGGCCCTGCTAAAAGGTCGGCTGGGGAACACTGGCATCTGCAGGGGATTCAAAGCTCTTGGAAGGTTTGAAAATAAGATGTTTGCCTTTCAGGAGGGCAGACCATGTCACACTGACCAGGCCAGAAATGAATTGATATGTGCCTAGAAAGGGTAGCGAAGGATTTCTCTCCCTCCCCTCAACCCTTTCCTTTTTTTTTGAGATAAAATCATGTAAAGGCAACTCCCCAAATGCACATATTAAATGCCACTGCCTTTTAGTATGTTCCTTAATAGGGCTTAATTTATCATTTCTTGGTTCCTTAGACTGAAACACTTTTCCTCTGCTGCTGGTGGGAGTCAAGTGGTGGGGTAAAGTTTCCTAGCCCAATGTCCCTGTGGGTTGCATTTTGGACTAGGCCATGCATGCTCACACCTCCATGCCTTGTTCAGGCTGTTTTCTCAGCATGGAATGTCTTTCCATGGTTTCCTGCTCTACCAAATGATATCATGTTGACCTTTTAGGACTCAGAGCAAAATTAATTGTGTAAATTTCTTTCAGATTTCCCCCAACCATAACTATTCACCCTCTTCTCTATGGTCCTCCACACCTGCTTTCTCTCTCACCTATGGCCTTTATAATTCTCCAACTATTCTTGTAGTTGGGGTAGGTACATTTCATTTGTTATTGTGGAACTGTGCCGCAGTCTGGCTGGGCACAAATCACGAGCCACGCAAGCAAGAACAAACTTTATTTCCGAACTCCCGCGAACACCACGCACGGGACCTTCTCCCGGGACACACCACACACCAACCAGAAATCCCTCCTCCGGCACTTCCCCAACCAACAGGAACTCCCCTAGAATTCCCAGGAGAACTCCAAAGTAGCCAGGACCTGAGGCGGACAGCAGGGGTCTAATATACAATTGAATACACAGCTTAACATAACCATCATCATCTCAATGGCTTGCTGGCATCACCTCTCAACCACTCCTTTCTGGCAAAAATGCCATGTGTCATTCCTACTGGCTATGGCTCTCAGCAGAGCTGAACATTGATATTATCATTACTAGATTTTAATTGCTTAGAAACAAGTACTCTGTTATTCATCTTTGTACATTCAGAATAGTTGGTTTATCATTGGGATAATTCAACGGAATTAGTAAATCCAGAGTGACAGGCCTGTAGGAGGTTTAATGGTCACCCTGTTCCATTACCTAACTTTTCAGAAGAATCCGAGTGTCTTAGACAGAGCTCCATCCACTGTATCATGCAAAAGACAATCAAAATAAAACCAACTTAATGGGGAGACTGGGAGTACTGGGCCATGAAGGCAATTTGGGAAGGCCCTCAGCAAAAATTCAGAAACTCATGATGCCCTCATTGGTAAGAGCTTCACTGTTTTCTGGGAATCTGGAGACTGACACTTTTAAATATCACTTGAAGGCAAGCTCTTTGGGAGCAAGGCTTACATTTTATTTCTTTCTGTAGACCTCAAAGCATCACCAAATGTAGAAGTAGCTCAAGTAAAATTAAGTTTCTGGACACTTGAAAGCTCCAGGGAGAGGCACAAAGCCAGCCTGTAAGGCCAGCCTGAGATGCATCCAGAACCCCACTGTGCTTGTCTTTCACAAGATTTTAAAATCAGTTTTTCACTTGGTGGTGGTACCAAGGGGTCAACTCAGAAGATGGAGTTGACTAAAACAGCAAAATCCCTCTTCATCCCACATATCATAATCTAGGTCTTAGTTCACTATTGTGGGCACACAAAATGCAGGCAGATTTTTCTTGAGTCCACAGAAACAAACATGGGCTGCACACTATGATGAATGCACTGTCTAAAATTTAGGAGCAGAACATGGTCCATGTCATAACCCTTCCCTTTCTTTAGCTGTCATGAAGTTTGGGGATACAGAATGAAAGCTAAGGACCCTCTCATGAAGGAGGTGCACAAGTAATAAGATGTGAAAATGGGACTCTGCCAAGGGCAAAATAGGTATGTTCAAGTGCCTCCCACCTTCAACTGGGACACCAAGACAGGATGTGTGGAGCCAGTGATGGTTGATTAGGGAAGGAGATGGGGGCTGAGGGGAGGAGGTGCTAGGGCTACAGCCAGCAGCACTGAGGGCAGATGCATTCGAAGCAGGATAAATGCAGAGTTAGAGGTGTCAAATGAAGCCCATCAATGTGTGCAATTAATTTAGCTGAATAATTGTCATTTTTTTACATGAAGCAAGAAGATGTTGAGGAGGCCCTCACAATGGCTCAGGTGTGATCTTCACATCACAAAAAGAAAAGAACCAGTGCCAGGGAGGTTCGGGAACTAATGCAAAGACAGTAGAGTCACTAGGTGTGTGTCCAGGAGGTAACCTCACCACAGTGACCATGCCCTATGCTCCCATTTGAGAACATGAGGGGGAGAATGAGCCCCCACAGGAGAGCCTGAGAAGATGATCTTGACAAGAACATGGGCCGACGCTTCACACCAACCACCCCTGGCATGAAATTGGAGCAGGAGGGACAGAGGAGAAAACAGAGATTAACACAGCTTAGAGTAACATAGTGGACTCACCTTGGGAGGGTTATGAGAACCTTTTTAAAGTGAGTGAACTGAAATCTCTTTGTTGTGTTTTTTTTTTGTTCTGGGCATGAGTGCAACACAGAGGAAGGTCATCCTGGTATAGGACGGAAAAAGCAAACAGACTGTGTTCTAGTCAGCTTCTTCACTGCTGTGACCCAAGGACCTGACAAGAACAATTAGAGGAGAAAAGTGTGTTCTGGAGCTCAGGGTTCAGAGATCTTAGTCCTTAGACTCCATTGCTCTGGGCCTGAGGTCAGGCAGAAATCATGGCAGAAAGGTGTGGCAGAGGAAATCAGTTGGGGATATGGTACCAGGAAGCAGAGAAAGTTCCACTCACCAAGGACAAAATATAAACCCCAAAGGCACATCCCCAGGGACTTTCCTCCAGCCACACCCTAACTGCCTCCAGTTACCACCCACTTAACCCCTATCAGGGAATTAATGCTGTGATTAGGTTCATATACTCATAACCCAATCCTGTCACTGCTGAGCTTTCCTGTATTGTTTCACACATGAGCTTGGGAGGGGGGACACCTCACATCTAAACCATACTCTGTTTTTTTTCTTTATTGCAAAGCTATGAAACAAAATCATATACAATTGGCATACTTGTAGGTTCTGCATGAAACTGTTTATTTAATCCACCACAGATCAAAATATTCTGGACAAAAATTGTGCTCAGACATTTTTTCCTTGTCATTCCCCCTAAACAATACAGTGCAGCATTCCCACTGTTTTAGGGGTGAGAATCAAGATAGTTATCATTTAGATACAGGAGGAAGTGAGTAGGTTATGCAAATGCAGTTATATAAGGGGCTTGAACATCCATGGATGTGCATCCCCAGGGGTCCTCCCTGGACCCCATCCTCCATAGACACTGAGGGATAGCTAACTATTTTTCCCTCTTTGAGTTTCAAGGAAACAGCAGCTGGGGATGTGGTGGTGCTGGTTCTATTCTTCTCCTTAAGTCTCCAGCTCATAGTTTGCAGCAGAGAATACTTAAGCAGACCATGCTGGAAGAATGGAAAATGAAGGCTAGATCTGGGTTTGCAGAATTTCACTGGGTTCCATCTACTCTGTACTCTGTCCTTCTGTCCTTGTTTTTTTTTTAAGAGAGAGAGAGAGAGAGAGAGAGAGAGAGAGAGAGAGAGAGAGAGAGAGAGAGAATTTTAATATTTATTATTTAGTTTTCGGTAAACACAACATCTTTGTTTGTACGTGGTGCTGAGGATCGAACCCGGGCCGCATGCATGCCAGGCGAGCGTGCTACCGCTTGAGCCACATCCCCAGCCCTCTCTGTCCTTGTTTAGTGGAAATGACCTTCAGGTCTTGGAAACAACTGACCTAATCACACTGCCTTCTATTCCATCCTGTGAAGAATAGAGATTAATTACACATAGTTCTTGTTCATGCTTTGAACTAAGTTGAGATGAAGGAATGTTTACATATATACAAACAATGCAAATGTGAACAATCATTTCAAAAAACAGGGTTAAAACTCTTTGTTTTATGCAAGAATGATGGTTGATTGGAACCTTGTTATGCAAATAATGCTCACCAGGAAGAGATAGAAGGGAACAACATAAAAGCCACCAAATGAGGTGGACATTCCCATGTGACTCCTTTTCTATGCACCTTTCCAGTTCTGTTCTCTACTATCACCCTGTTTCCCTCATGAAAATTATTTTTATTCATTGAACAGAATATAGGTCCTGAAATTAAGGCTAAATATTATATGTGACCTTGACATCTGGGGAAATTACAAAGGACTCAAATTACCTAACCCTAAGTCTCCCTTTCATCCTATCCCTGCAGAGCCAGTCTCCTGGCCTGGCACCTCCTTTCATTCTCAGGCAGTCTCTGCAGAAGGATTCCAGCAAACCAGTTGCATCATCCAGTGGGAAAAGGGTCACCTGGACCTCTTCACACTAGGAGGCTGCCTTCCATGACCCCTGCTGGAGGGTCTGCATCCTCTCCTGTGAGTCATCCCCATAATGAGTCACCTTTTGCAAGAACAGCCTGTGTAGCCTGTCAGTAATATGTACATCCCTCTGGTTTAAGGACAGGTGATTGGGCTTTTTTGTATGGTATTGGTGCTTAGTTCTACTCATAACCTTTCCCCCAACAGGTGAATGGGAAGGCATTCCATAAAGCAAGTTTTGGGGACTTGAAGAATGTCCTGTTGCTTGTTCAAGGATGCCGCAGTCTGGGTGGGCACAAATCACGAGCCACTGAAGCAGGAACAAACTTTATTTCTGAACTCCACCAGCACTCTGCACACACGCTCCCCGGGAACTCCTCCCGAATGCCCCCGCCGCTCGTCCAGGAACCAGCAGCCGGAAAAATCCTCCAGAAATCCCTCCTCCTGCACTTCCCCAACCAATGGGAACTCTCCAGGAATCACCGGGAATCCCAATGAGAACTCCAAAGTAGCGTGAGAACTGCAAAGTAGCGGCCGAGGTGGATAGTAATGCCTTGCCTGTCAATCAATACTATTGGCAAAATGCCAGGGGCCATTCCGACTCAGCTGTGGCTCTCAGCGTCTCCCCCCTTCTGTTTAATTAAACAACAAGCAATGTGGCTTAGAGACTGTGCCTGTTAGGTTGTCTAATACAACATATGGTCCTTACCCGTCATCAGATGAGCTGACCTCTAGGCATCAGCCTCCTGTCTTAGGTTGGTACCACTGCAATTGGATCATACCCGTCACTGACTACCGGTCCAGCATACAGCCATACTTGTGTATAGGCCTTTGCACCAGTGGGGGGGTGAGGTTCTTTGCCTCACCTCTGTTGGCCCCCAAATTTGGCCTTGGTGCCAGTGGGGGGGTGAGGTTCTTTGCCTCACCTCTGTTGGCCCCCAAATTTTAGACCATCACTAGCAGAAATGAGGAGGATACAGAAATGCCACGACACCAAGCCAATTTTTCCTTTGGAAAAATTGTACCACCAGTGACACCAACAGCAAAGATTCTCCAGCATTACCAAAATTCGCTGCACCAACAGATAGTTCACAATATATACAAGTGATACATAGTCCAGGCAAGTTCTGCAAGCAGTTCAAAGAGGAGGAATCTATCAATATGTCCATTTCCTCCCAAAGTAAATCGACTCCTTGATTGAGCATTACTTTTTGAGTTATTATTCATTGATGCATCAGTTTATACAGTTTACTGTGATAGCTATCAAAGAAGCTGTAGTTTGGTTTTATGTTTGTCTTCACCGGCACTAGGATGAAGATAGGAATTCTGGCAATGATGGCTAAAAAAATTATGTAACATTCTAACAGGCACTAAGAAAACAATTTTCTGAAAAATTTACATTATCCTGAACAGAATTATTAAATATAATGAAAAGGAAAGGTGAAAGTAAACAAAGAGATCTGTTAACCTCCTTATTTGTTCACATATTAAAACAATCCTCAACAGCTGTTTACCCAATTTAAATTAAACCATTTAAATCAAGTGAATAAAAAAAAAATTCGGATCCATTTTTTCATGAGCGCTCCTCATATATGATATATGGACATACGCACACACAGACATACAATACAAAACACAAGTGTGCACACAAACATACAACACATAAGACAATAGTATAGGCCTTGTAGCTTTACACAGGTGAAATCTCCATTGCAATGCTTAAAAACTCCACAGTCAAAAAATAAAACTGATCAGAAAAACATTAACCTAGGTCTGTATGAGCTCAAAAAATAAAATAGAACTTTATGATGTGGGAAAAGGCAGTAATAAAATAGATATTGAAAAAAGCATCCTGGTTAATCACTGTCGCAGATGTAAGAAAAGCCAAGCTGGAGCTCTGGATATCAGCTGTTATGGATTTGAGTCAAATCATCTTCTTTTTGGTCTGTAGAAATTGCTTTGGTTAGTCTCTCTGGAATCCAAATTGGCTGCTGTTCTCCCTGTGGAAACACACAAACAGAACCCCGACTCCAGACAATCACTGGGTCAGGACCTTTCCATTGTCCTGTTAGAATATCCTTCCAAAGTACCTTAGGCTTATGTACATTTTTTGGACACATATGCCTTTCTGCAGCACTAAGCCCTGATGAATCCAAATTTAAAAAGTAAAAAGGGTTATTTTAAGTTTATCTTTAGGGGATATATACCCCTTTCCAATTCCCTCTTTTTGCTTTAATAAGTACATTTTAATAGATTGATGAGCTCTTTCAACTATGCCTTGTCCCTGTGGATTGTATGGGATTCCTGTTATGTGAGTAATGCCAAATGATGAGCAAAATTGTTTAAAAGAGGTAGAGGTATAGCCAGGACCATTATCTGTTTTTAACTGTTTTGGAACAGTCACAGTGGCAAAATTTTGTAAGCAATGAGCTATAATATCTTTAGTTTTTCTCTAGCATGAAGGGAGCCCATCAAAAATCCGGAAGAAGTATCAACTGTAACATGCAAATATTTTAATTTTCCAAATTCTGGCAAGTGTGTGACATCCATCTCCCAAATATAATTAGGTATCAGTCCTCTAGGATTGAGTCCAAGATTAACTTGTGGTAAAAAGTTCACACTATTTTGACATTGTTTTATTATATGTCTAGCTTGTTCCTTAGTTATTTTAAAATGCTTTTGTAAAGTATTAGCATTGACATTGAACCTTTTATGAAAATTTGTAGCTTCTTCTAGTGTAGAGAAAATATGTATGTCATGTGTAGTTTTATCTGCTAAATCATTGCCCAAACTAAGGACTCCAGGCAATCCTGTATGTGCCCTGATATGTCCTATAAAGAATGGATCTTTTCTGTCCCAGATTAGACTTTGTATAGTGGAAAACAAAGAGAAAACAGTAGAGGAAGGGGAAATCCTACCAGCATCTTCAAGGGATACTATAGCATTAACTATATACTGACTATCAGAAAATAAATTAAATACAGAATCTTTAAACATCACAAAAGCTTGTAAAACTGCATTAAGCTCTACCTTTTGAGCTGATTGTTTGGGCACTAAAAATGTAAAAGTTTGATCAGGGGTAACTACTGCTGCTGTGTCATTATTTGACTTATCAGTGAATACATTTGGAGTATTCATGATAGGGGTTTTTCTTGTCGTTTTTGGAAAAACTACAGTATGTGAAGACCAAAAAGACAACAAAGGATTAGATGGTAAGTGATTATCAAATGAAACATTAGATTTACACATGATTATTGCCCAAGTATTTAACTCATTAGCTAACTCATCAATTTGATCCATAGTATATGGAGTAATAATTTTATTGGGAGAAATTCCAAACACTCCCTTGGCTGCTTTTATTCCTTTGAGTATTAATTGTCCTACAGCCTCAGGATACCTAGTAAGAATAGTGTTAGGAGAATAAGATAAATGTATCCACAATAATGGACCTTCTTGCCAAAATACTCCTGTAGGGATATTTTTGTTGGTATTACAATAAATAATAAAGGCAAACTTATATCAATTCTATCCAAATGCATATTTTTCATATATGTTTCAATACTTTTTAATGCCTTTCTTGCTTCAGGCATTAACATTCGGGGTGAATTTGGATCTGATGGACCTTTTAGGATATAAAATAAAGGTCCCAACTCTCCTGTTGGTATGCCTAGATAAGGCCTTATCCAATTTATGTCTCCTAATAACTTTTGAAAGTCGTTAAGTGATTTGAGTTGATCTACTCGTATTTGAATTTTTGGTGGATGGACCATGGTTGAGGATAATAGAACTCCTAAATAATTAATTGGAAAATTTAATTGTACTTTATCTATTGCTATCTCTAGATTATAATTTTTTAATAAATTTGTAAGTGTGGCATAACATTCTAGCAATGTGCTTTTATCTTTGTGTGCTAATAATACATCATCCATATAGTGAAATATTTGTAGTTCAGGATTTTGATTTCTAAGTGGCTGGATTGCTTTGTTAACATAAATTTGACACATAGTTGGGCTGTTAGCCATCCCTTGAGGGAGTACTTTCCATTCATATCTCTGATCAGGACCTTCATGATTCAGTGCAGGGATAGTAAATGCAAAACATGGACTATCGTCAGGATGAATTGGAATTGAAACAAAACAATCTTTAATATCTATAGCTAAAACATACCAGGTTTTTGGCAAAGCAGACAATTGAGAAATCCCTGATTGAGCAGGTCCCATAATAACCATCTCATTATTAATGGCTCTTAAATCTTGCAATAATCTCCATTTACCAGATTTCTTTTTGATGACAAAAATGGGAGTATTATGGGGAGATACAGAAGGTTGTATATGTCCCTCCGCTAATTGTTGTTTGACCAGGTCATGGGCTGCTTGTATCTTTTCTTTAGTCAGGGGCCACTGAGGAACCCATACTGGTCTTTCTGATTTCCAAGTAATTTTTATTGCCTCAGTGACCCCTTCTGAAAACCCAATCCATGTCTATTTATTCCTTTATCTATTTGAATTGGTGCTGCTATACCTTGTTCTTGTTCTCCTAATCTTTTTTCTTTCCTGAAACCTTGTCTAGCCCTAATAGTAAGTGCATTTGGATTGATGTTATTTGTTAATGTCAAACCTAAGTGATCTAGGACATCTCATCCCCATAAATTTATAGGAAGATGATCCAATACATATGGCTGTATAGTTCCTTCACATCCTTCATGATCCTTCCAATCTAATACCATTGCACTTCTATGGGGATTAGTTGCCACTCCTAGGCCTCAAAGCGTTTGAGTGGCTTGTTGTAACGGCCAATGTTTTGGCCATTCTTGATGAGATATGATGCTAAGGTCTGCACCTGTATCCAGTAGCCCATTAAATTCATGTCCTTGAATATTTAATTCTAGCATTGGGTGAGAATCTAAATTTAAATACAGCATAGCCCAATCTACACCTGTGGAGCTTAATCCCCTGGAACCTCTTTCAATACTACTACTGGAAAATTTATCATATAGGCTGGGTATTATTAATAACTGTGCTATTCTATCTCCTGGTGAAATTACTGATATACCCTTTGGAGAACTAGCTATAATTTTTATTTCACCTTCATAATTGGGATCAATTACCCCAGGACTTATCATAAGTCCTTTTAGTGTAGAAGAACTGCATCCTAACAATAAGCCCACAGTTCTTTGGGGAAGAGGTCCTTTTACTCCTGTGGGAATGATTTGAACTCCCATCTCTGGAGTTAGTACTGCTTTGGTGGAGGCATAGATGTCCAACCCTGCGCTCCCTCTGGTTCATCTTATGAGAGATCTGATGGATAATGTGTCCTGGGCACTACCCTGATGGTGTTGATGGGTTCCTCCATGATGTTTCTGGGTTCCTCCAGTGCCCCGTATATTTGTGGTTGTGGACCCCGGAGCATTGGGCCCCCCTGTCCATTTTTTGGCAATGGAGCCCGATGCCTTTCTCCACGATATTGTGGGTAAACACCTGGTCCTTGTCCGTTTTTTGATAACAGAGTACCCTCTATGTTGGTTTGAGAATGGCATTCATTAGCCCAATGTCTCCTTCTACGGCATCGTGGGCAAATACCCGGTATTCTACTCCTTTGATACCTAGCTTTGTTAAACCCTCCTCCTATGGGGCAATTCCTTTTAAAATGTCCTGTTTGTTCACAATTGTAGCATGTTTTTGACCTGGCATCTAAAGCCTGTTATACTGCAGCTGCAAAGACTTGCCCTTGTTCATTAATGTCTCTACATAATTTAATATATGTGTTTAAATCTCCATGTTTCCATGGTCTAATGACCTCTCTGCACCAACGATTTGCTTGGTCATAAGCCAGTTGTTTAATTAATGGCATTGCTTATTCTGTATCCCCAAAAACTCTGGTTGCTGTTTGAATAAGCCTATCTACAAATTCAGCGTAAGGTTCATTAGCTCCCTGTATTACCTTAGATAATTGACCTTGTAAATCTCCATGTCCTTGTAAAGTCTTCCATGCCCTAACTGCGTCTGCAGCCATTTGTGCATAAATAGCAGGATCATATTCAATTTGTTGCCATTGACCCTCATAAGGTCCTTTTCCTAACAACATATCTAGATTTCTTTGAGGGTAACTGGCTGCTGCATTTCGCCTAGCCGTCTCCTTGCAAAATTCCTCATTGGCAACCTTCCATAACAAATATTGGCCTCCATTTAGCACAGATTTACACATGCTAGCCCAATCTGCTGGCGTCATGTCCAAGTTGGTAATGGATTCGGCCATGCTTACTGTGAAGGGTGCTTGAGGACCATAGGTTATTACAGCCTCCTTTAACTGCTTCACTGTTTTGAAATCTAAAGCACAGTGAATTCACTGCCCTCCTGCCTGCTCAAGTACAGGGCATGGCAATCTTTGAGGTCTTATCTCAGGATCCCATCTATCAACTATGGGGGTTGAGGGTCACTCAGCTGTCTCCATAGGTGGAGCTGTTGGTTGAATTACACCCTCTGGTAATAGAACGATGTTAGTAGCAGCCTCCTGTTGTAGCTTTTTCCCTAATAGCTGTTTCTCCTCTAAGCTTTCTTCCTTTAAATTTTCTTCCTCTATCTGACTAGCTCGAGAGACCTTCTCTTTTACTTGATCTAAAATGTCTATCTCCATGGTCTGAACCTCTAACAATTTACTTACCACTCTTTCAGTTTGTTTTTTACTAATTTCTAATCTACTATAAAGATAACACAACCCAATAAGATAACACAAAACAAAACCGAAACAGAATGAAACAAAAACGGAACAAAAAATCGTTGTATCAATTTTCCTATTTTCTTGACATGTGCATTTGTGGTCTATTTCTATCTCTTCCTCAGGGGCAAACAACTTCAAACCTTGAGCCAACCATTTTTCCCAGTTTGCCTGAGAAAGTTCTAGGGATAGGCATCTTGAAACAAAAACAAAACAAATCAAAACAAGAACACATTTTTTTTTGAAATGGTCACCCATTCTCTCACCTTCCCTTAGGGGCAAACAATTTCACTTACCCCCAAGCTTCAGGCGTTCCCCGTATGGGCTGCCAAATACAGCAGTCTGGCTGCGCACAAATCACGAGCCACTGAAGCAGGAACAAACTTTATTTCTGAACTCCACCAGCACGTTGCACACACGCTCCCCAGGAACTCCTCCTGAATGCCACGCCGCTCGTCCAGGAACCAGCAGCCAGAAAAATCCTCTGGAAATCCCTCCTCCTGCACTTCCCCAACCAATGGTAACTCTCTGGGAATCCCCGGGAATCCCAATGAGAACTCCAAAGTAGCGTGAGAACTGCAAAGTAGCGGCCGAGGTGGATAGTAATGCCTTGCCTATCAATCAATACTATAGGCAAAATGCCAGGGGCCATTCCGACTCAGCTGTGGCTCTCAGCACAAGGAGGTCATAGAACCCAAGGTAGACCAAAGACACACTCTGTCTTAAGTAGAAATTAACACTATTTAAGTTCCAGATCACCCAGCCAGTTCTTTGTGTTGACTGTGATGGAGATTTGCAGATCCTGCCTTCCCAGGATGACGGGCTGCTCTGAGTCTGCGTGTTACCATGTATTTCTGTGTAGCAGAGCTACCCCAAACTTTGCTATGTAAAACAACACACACTTATCTTGGGTTTCATGGCTCAGGAATCCAGGCATGGCTGAGCTCTCTGCTCCAAGGTCTCTCATGAGGCTGCAGTGACAGTCCCAGCCCCAGGCTTCTCACAGGACTGCAATGAAGATAAGAGCCAGGCTCCAATATTCCTGATCCAGTGGCCATTCAGTGGTTGCTGGAAACACTTTGTAACTCATGAGTATTGGTCTTAGGCTCAGGGTCTTTGCTATGCTTGGCAAATCTTCCTTGAGACCCTGGTGGAGTTGCTCTACCCATGAGATCAGTATGAGAATAGAGGGTCCCATGGAGCAGAGCAGTTAAAGTGTGATTGCACAGCATGGCCCATGCACAGCTCTTCTGCCCTCTGCCTCAATCTCCCTAAGCTGGGGAGCGAGGATCTACATGAGAAGTGAGAGAAAGAGAGAGAGAGAGAGAGAGAGAGAGAGAGAGAGAGAGAGAGAGAGAGAGAGAACGCTTTGGAGTGGGCTTTTATTGGGAAACTCTAAATTTAGGGGAAAATCATGTTCACTGAAAGTCAAGGGGAACAGGGTTGCAAGGACAGGTGAGGTAATTGGGTCCATGGGGTTGTAGAGAGACATGCCTCTACACAAAGGCACTGTTACTCAAATCCTATAAGTGAGGGGCAGTCTAGCAACATGGCTGCTGCCTGATGCCTCATCATCCAGCAGGGAGTTAACTCAGTCACGTGCAAGGTTGGTCTCCCACACCTGTAGATGAGAAATATATTTATTAAGCTATTATTTTATTTTCCAAATAATTTCTTCACCATAAATAGAGTTTCTAGTTTGTATCATTAATGTCAAGGTGTGGATTATAGCTCATTCCCATCATAATATTAAGAACATAATTTAAAAAAAAAAAACTAAAATGAACAGAATTAGAAAGATTAGCCATAAAATTTTTTTCCTCAAAATATGAAGGAGAAAGAAGTGCTGCTCTGGATAGAAGCAGAGCACCAGTAATTACATGGGTTCTTCAAGAGAATCCCCCCACATAAGAACATCTGCAAAGGCCAACTACCAGGGAGAAGCAAGTGGGCTCTAGATTTGGAGAGATTTACATGATGCCACCACATGGAAGGACAGTGCTCACAAAATTTCAAAAGAAGAGATGTAAGAAGTTCAAGAAAACAGAAGCCCAGAGAGAAGCAGCTATGCCTTGGTCCAGAGACTGTGGCCCCTGGCAGGGCCAAATAGCAGAACTCAGGAAAGGACTGACATGGGACTTCGAAGGAGGCAGCCTCCCACAATCCCCAGAACACAATGTTGTAGGGGGAGGAAGTATCTTTCCTCAGAAGATCAAGCCATGAACACACCATGGGAACCCCATCATTCTGCACATCCCAAAGAACAGGGTCCTGATTAGAAGAAGACATATTCCATGTTTGTGAAATTCTATCAAAATGGATTCTATTATCATGTATGACTGAAAAGAATGAAGGAGGAGGAGGAGGATAAAGAAGAGGAGAGGAAAAAGATAGGGGTGAAGGAGGAGGAAGAGGAGGAGGAGGGAAAAGGAGAAGGATGAGAATATCCAGCAGCAGAAATGGAGATTCAGTAGATGAGATGGACCAATCTGCAATAGAATTACTAAAAGAAGCTTTTTCAAAACCTCCTTAGGAGCTAGAACAGACTTACTGGGCCTTCGGATTCACCCTCATGCACTTTGGGTAAAACAAAAATAGGAGACCTGTGAGCTCTCAGAAATTATTTTTACTCCTATGGACACATAAGTAAGTGCAAATCACTTGATTTTTCACCAGCCTTGTAGCAGATGTGTATCACAGAGCCTCGGTGAGCAAGAGCCTTCTCTGAAGCTCAACACTCTGTCCAGCCTGGCTGGACCTACATGATGCCTGAAAGACAGGCACTGGTCCTCTCCAATAATCACTACTACTCACCTGTGCCACTCAGCACTAGGGGTGCCACTGGTGCAAATGAGGGACAGATTTTTAATTTCATTAATTTGAATTTAAAGGGCCACAGGTGGCTGCAACTTCTCAGGCATATGAATAGTCAGTTTCTCAGGCAATGGTTCAGAGTTTGCTCATGCCTTCCCCAAGAAGCTACTTGAAACCTTGAGGCACTGTCCCAACAGAATCCATGAGCATGAAGAGTAGAAAAAATGAAGGGGATATATGTAACAATGTAAAAGGATCCCTCAAAAGACTTGCTGTTGGGAGTACAGATGTTTAATAGGTGGCCATGGATGTGTCCAGCTCTTCATGGTAAAATCACCAGTGACACACACACACACACACACACACACACACACACACACACACAGTGTTCTGCTCAGTTAAGGCGTAACTATAGAAGATTCCTGTTAAACATGAATAGGTAGTTTTGATGCTTAAATATGAGAGAACTAAGCTTCTGTAAGTTGCAAGAACCCTTCTGCCACCACCTGCCTTTCTCCTCAGTCCTTGAGCTATGCCTGAACTTGGAGGCAGCACAGGGAGGCTTACACTGCAGTTTACCCTGACAAACAGAATCCACCATTCCCACTCACCCATCATCCCATCTGAGGCCAGGGGAAGATGCATTTTGAATCATCCTCTCCCTGAAATTGTACTGAAGCTCTCATGACCTTTATAGCCAAAAGATCTATTTGAAAACTGAGATCACTAGATATATTTGTAAGAAGAAATCTTTGCTTTAAGCATGAAATATTTAAAACTAACAAACAAACAAAACATCTTTCAGCCTAGAGTTAAATGTCAACATTGAAATTGCATGGAAGTGTTCTGAACTCAAGACCCATGGACAGCTATGGAGCAGGATGAGACCCACCACTGTAATTTATATCACACTGTCACCATGTAGCTTCCCACAACATTTCCCACTCCTAAAATTCATGGAAGTGAGAGGAAATGAGGTCTCCTCCAAGCACACTTCAACATCCACATTAAAAAAAGCACATTTCAGCCAAAGGCCCACAGCGTGGATCTGCACTTCACCACCCCCAACTATAAGGGTGCTGACCAACACCTGGGGAGCAGAGGCCAGCAGGGCTGTTTCTGGTTCCCATATTCTGGAGGCTGAAAAGTTCTCACATGTCACTCAAGCTCTATAGCCTGACAATCACTCTCTGTTTTCAATCTAATAACCTAGTTCTTCATCTTTTCTTAGCCATCTTGTGATCTCCTTCATCCCTTTGTCTTTATGAATAATCACTGTAAAAGGAGGAAAAGTTTGACTTTACAGTAATACATAAAAAGTGAATTATAAGAAAATGGAGTTTAGAATATTAACATTAGGAAGAGTTAAAAGTGGAGACCATGACACTCTGCACAACCCAAAAAGAGTTAAAATACAGAACTTGGAGGTAAGTCCACGGGTGCCTATAACTCAGGGGTGAGGGATCCACAGGAGTTTCAGTTTCACTCTGTTCTGTCTCTCCTCCTCTCCCCCTCCTCTCCTCTCTCATTACCAAAGAGCACAAATTTGGAAGTGTATGCTAAACCAGGAAAGTGAGAACTACTTTATGAGAATAGTTTCATTTCAGTTTTGTAAATAGAAAGGATATAATCCTTTAGGATAAATTGATTTAGTCTTTGAGGTGCAAATCACACCCAAATCCTGCCTTGTTGCAGAGAATATATCATTTTTTATGCAGTGACTGTCAACTAATCTGATCATCATTGTAATAAAGACCAAATGAAAAGAGAATTTAGGTACAGAGTAATCATTTGAATTGTCAATCTCGAGAGTCTTTTATTCACTGTTCAAGCTAAAGAGGAGGTTTCTGCTTTTATTTCCCTCCTGGGTTGACTTTCCAGGGGAAATAATTGTAGGTAACTCCTATTGATCACCGAGGTCATTAACTATGGGGTTATGAAGTGAATACCTAGGAATCAGTAATCAATATCTGTGGCTCAGAAGACCATTGGCTCAATATAAATTGCTTTAAAAGGAAAACAAACTTACAAATATGTTGACAACTTTGCCCATGTTCCAGCCTTGAGGTTCAATTTTTTCTGCATTGTTAATTTGAAATATTGAATGGGAAAAGCAGCAAATGAAAAAACCAGATAGTTCCCTTGCTGTCTTACATGCTTTCTCCACCCTTCTCTGATTCCACAAGATATTTAGCTTTACCTCAAACTAAAATAAAATGTGGGGTTGGAGGGAAATATTTATTACTTGTTTCTTTGCCTGAAGGGACTAGAGGAATCAAAATCCAGAAAATAATTGAAGGAGTGAAGCAAAACTCTAAATTTAATCCATTAGTACTCAAAAGTTTTAATTTAATCTAAGATTGCAATATTGCCTATATAAAATGGAATCTGTGAAAGGAGCATTTGAAAATTCAGTGAATCTTTATCTGTTAATTTCACAGGTTTCTCAGAAGCAGCTTCTTCCTATGACAGCACTGAGGAAGCACAAATCCATCCAGCACTCAGGAGACCAACTGAGGACATAAACTTTTGGATGCAGAGTTACAGTAGACCACGAGGGGTGACTCACCAGCAATCCAGCTGCAAAGTCAGGAACTGTGCAGAGGCCCAGGAAAGCTTTGCACTCAGTCCTCCCAGAGTGAGAATGGCAGAACTACATACAACACATCATATCACAGGAGCCTAAGGGGACTTGGCTTCTATGGGAACATAAAAGCACATAGCGGGAAAATCAAATTTCAAATAAATCATGTCTCACTCACTATTAGCGCACCACGATGGATGTCTTTGACTATTGTTCTCTGATTATATAAGCAAGCTGTGAGTGGGATGTATAGGAACATGGCAACTATTCCAGGATTCTAAGATCAACTGGATTTTATTTTTAAATGCAAGTTGGTACTGATATTTTTGCCACGTTTTGTTAGGGTCTGTAAACAAGTCAAGATGGAGCCTGCCATTTTTCCAGATGGAGTTGTTTGTGAAGTAACGCCAATGAGCTATTAAGTGTGGAGATTCCTTATTGCTTGACTGCTGTGTCTAGTTTATGTTAATTAAGATAAGCTGTGTGTATTCAGTAATGTATATATACCCCTCTTGTCCTACAATAAACAGCTCCCACTCCTGCTGTATCAATCTTCACAAGTTGCTCGCCACCCCCCAGTTAGTTTGCTGCAGCCAGACTGTGGCAGATGGTGGCCCGTCTGGGGAGCCCCAGGACACTTGGGGGTAAGTGACAAGGAAAAGCTGCCCATCCATAGATAGGACGGGAGCAAATCTGCTCATCCCTAGATAGGGCGAGAGGAAAAATGGCCATTTTGAGAAAATGGAGAGGATTGATACAGTATGTTTGTGTCTTGTTTTGTCTTGAAATGTTGTATTGTCTTTGTGATGAAAATATGGAAGGGATGTTAGGTAAATTGATAAGGGAAAGAGGCACCCCAGTGGAACCAAGAACAGTTAGGGCATACGTTGATAAAAGCCCAGGAACTCTAGTCAGAAAGAAGAAAAAAGTTCAGAGGAGGAAGGATTATCAAGGAAAAGGTTGCAAAAAAAGACTATCACTAAATACTTTTCATTACCGAGGGTGCGCGAATCGGTACGGCAGCTGCCGCATGTGCGAGCCAGTCACGGCGCAGCAAGGACTTTCCAAGCAGCGGCAGCCGGCTCTTCCCTGCCCCCTGCCCGGGGAGTGGGATGCCACTGCTGTGAGCCCAAATCCATACCTGACCCGGAGGCACAGTCTCACAGGCTCTTGCTCCCTGTGCCCGGTGGCAGTTTGAGTCCGGGACACTCCCCGTCTGGGGCTGCCCAAGGACGCTGCAGCCGGGCAGAGGACACACATGGTGCCCCTGAACTTTGGTCATTTCCAATGTCAATAACTACAATGGTTCTCCCACACCTGGAGGCTAATGAGTAATGAGCACCATTAAGGCCTATTTCAAATGTAAAAAACCTTGAGATAATGTACTAAATTGTTCAGAAGGTTGTTTTCTTAGCGCCTGCTGGAATACTACAGGATTTTCTTTAGTCATCATTGCCAGAGTTTCTGCCTTCGTCCCAGTGCTGGTGAGGACAAAGGTAGAAGAATTTCCAGTGTTGCTGAGAACCGTAGGAGACTTCGGATCAAGCTAGCTGCCTGCAGAACTTACCTGGACTGTGGATTTACCTGAACTGTGAACTTACCTGGACTGTGATTTACCTGGTCTGTGAGTTCATCTACTGAGACACTGCTTTACCTGGACTGAGACAACAAACTGTAATCTACAACAAATTGTAACTCGGTATCTTTGCTAATGGTGTCATTGCTGTTACAATTTTTCCAAAGGCTTCTTACTTGGAGCCATCAATTGGCTTGGTATCGTGGCATTTTGTATCCTCCCCTTCTGCTTGTAGCAGATTATTTATGGTGTTTGTGTAAAAACTACTATGGTTGTTATCCACAAGTGTGGCTAAGTGTGTTGGGCCAGTAGTCAAAGACGGGTAAGATCCAATTGCAGTGGTACCAACCTAAGACAGGAGGCTGACGATTTGAGGTCAGACCGTCCAATGACGGGTAAGAACCATATGTAGTATTGGACAACCTAAAACAAGCACGGTCCCTAAGCCACATACTTGTTATTTAAATTAAACAAAAGCGGGAAATGTTAGGGTCTGTAAACAAGTCAAGATGGCGCCTGCCATTTTGCCAGAGGGAGTGGTTTGTGAAGTAATGCCAGTGAGCCATTAAGTATGGAGATTCCTTATTGCTTGACTGCTGTATCTAGTTTATGTTAAATAAGATAAGCTGTGTGTATTCAGTAATGTGTATATACCCCTCCTGTCCTACAATAAATGGCTCCCACTCCTGCTGTATCAATCTTCACAAATTGCTCGTCACCCCCCGGTTAGTTTGCTGCAGCCAGACTGAGGCAACATTTTCTCCACAATATACAGATTACTCACTTCCAAAATATAAAATGCCCTCCTAACATTGAAACAGTAGCTCCTGCCCATTATACTGTTTCCTTGTAGCTCAGTTTATCTTTATGCAACAACTACTATGTTCTTGGTTTAGTGCTGGCCTAAGATGTTTACAGACGTATGAACCATGGTCTGCATCCTTGCAAATGTCACAGGCTAGCTACAGAGACACCGGCCATGACATAGAAGACTAGGGAATTCCATACTCTATTCTAACAAGTTACCTAGTGAGACTTCCTTTACCTTTTAATATTATTTAGAATGGGATGCATCATGCTTTTGATGGGGTCTCTAAATTGTAATTGGCCTCATTCTTTTTCACTGGTGCAAGGTAACAGTGGTGCAGTGTTCATTTAGGGCCTTTTAACTTCCATGAAAGGTGGTGAAGGAAGGCTGAATTAGTTCATCCTGATCCCTGGGAGCACAAAGAGAGATGCTCCTTGAAAGGTGGGACTTGGGCCTATGCCTCTCTGGTGCTGGGACAGAAAAGCACATTCCACCTCCTGTCTCTGCTTCTGCTCTGCCCCCTTCCCTCCATCACCATGGCATCTAATTTGTTCTCTACCACCTTTTCCCTCCCAGGTGCCCTGCCCTGCCTGGGCTGTCTTCTTCCAGCCCTTTCTGTCCAGTCTATTCTCCACCCTGTGACCCTCATATTCTGCATTTTCATCCTTGTTTATCAAGTATGATGGACAAATAGAAATTATATTCTTTTAATTTTGATAGAATTTTCCACTGTGGAATAATAACTGTGATCAAACTAATTAACACACCCACTGCTTCATCTTTTCTGTAGGGTGGCAAGAGTACTTGGGAACTACTCAGCTTATTTTAGAGAAACAGAGACAATGTCAATACTACAGTCACATCGCTGGACATGAGGTATCCAGTATGTTTATCATATAACTAGTCATTATATTTCTTAATTATGAAGCCAATGGCATCACTCACAGGTTAAAATACTACAATGGTACCTTATCACCCTGAGGTTAAATTGGAAATTCCAAGGAAACAAGACATCATGATCTGGAATCTGGCTAATTTCCAGTCCTACCAGGAGCCACCTCAATGATGCCCCAAATCATAGTGCATCTCCTCATGGTACCCACAATGCAGCACACTCTCTACCCTTTCCAAGATTTCCAGGATCCCTGTCTAACCCCTTTCCAACCCTTTCCTTTTGGTAAAAACTCAGCCAGCCCTTTGGACTTTTTAATCCACACTTTGTGGCAGAGAGGACTTTCCACAGGTCTGTTCCCTCCCTTTGGGCACATGGGCTCCCCACCACCAGGTGCAACCATGCACTGATTCTCTTGTGGCATGTGAGTGAAGGAGTGGATGGCTGTCATTCCCTGGCCTGGGTGCCTTGGGATTGAGGTGCCTTCCTGTGCTTCCTGCTCTATTGGCTGGATGCCAAGGACTCCCAGGTACCAGGAAACAGAGCCAGATCCTGGCAACAAAAGGAAATAAGTCTGTTGACACTAATTACTTTGTGCTGCTCTCTTGAGATCTGGAATTTCTTCATGACAATAGCTACCTTTACCTTAACAGTGAGATAATATATAATCTTATGATATCTTCAAGATAATCAATCTCAATTTTGGAATTCAAAATTACATTAACTAGACATGACAAATAATGTCTCCTGGATGGGATCTCAGAATAGAAAAATAACATTAGGTAAAAATCTATGGAAACCTGAATAAATTATGTGCTTTAGCCAGTAATAATATGTCAATATTGGTCCATTACTTGTATCAAATGCACCACAGCAAAGCAAAATGTTAATAATAGGGGAAATTGCAGGGGGAAGTGACTGTGCCAGAAGTGTTGAATCTGCTCATTTTTTTCTGTAAATCTAAAACTATTGTAAAAATAATACCTATTAATGTACAAAGTTTCAACTAATTTAGATGGATGAATTCTAGAGACCTACTATACAGAATTGAGTCTGTATTAACAACATGAGGTCATCCAATTAGAAATTTGTCAGGAGCATTTCTCTCCTGTTAAGTATCCTTCCAACACCTACACATATGCAAGTATGCACACCAAGCCACATGGACACATGAGCCCACATAGGTGCTGAAAATGCCTCTGTTACTTGGAGGTGGGGGTGGCAATGGTGTTTGGCATACCCAATCTCACCAAATTGTGTGTATTCAACATGTGCAGCTCTTTGTACATCAATTTTACCAAAGTAAATCTGCTTTTAAAAATAAATTTAAACAGCTGCCACCATCCTAAAAATTCACATTGATTTGACACACAGTCACTTCTTATGCAACATGAGGACCTGTTGCTGGCTGTCTTCATAAGTTCAACAATGGAAGGGATCAGACTCCAAATCCTATGTCCCCTACCTCATTCAGTTTTCTTCCTACCCCTAGGGTCCTAACCAAACTGCTGGGCAGTTAGGGAAGCAGTGGGTCTCACCTGAGTGGCAATGATGCTCAATGGTTCATGGCTAGCTCTCAGAGGTCCTGAAAGGTATGTAAAGCTGGCTCCTAGTGAGCATTTCATCCAAACAGCACAGCCTTGCTCAAAGGCCACCTCTCCTGCTCCTGCTCCAATTCCCTCAGCAACTGTCCCTTACAGAAGAGCAGAACCTCACACTACTCAGGTCTTCTTGCCCCGGCCAGCTCACCCATCCAGTCCAACACATCTCCTGTGGGTGCAGCAGTGGGAGTCACGAATCTATCCTGCCCAGGAGATGCCTTGTTCTGCCGCCCCTCCAGTGCAGCCCCCCACTGGTCAGCCACCAAGGCCTAGCTGTCTGTAGGATGAATCCAGGCCAGGTACCTGTGGCCATGCCCTCCTAATTTGCAGATTCACCTGGAGCTCTGCAGGGTGCCCCTGGAGGGTCACTTCCCCCTACCTAGATTTGCTCCTTGTGTGGAGGGGGATGGAATTCACAGCACAGTTATGCAGAAACAGTCCCTGGGCTGTTACCACTGTCCCCAAAGTCCCTAAGGGTCTGATCTATGAATGTGTCCAGTGGGGGTGTCTTGGAGAAAACAGTTTCTGGTAAAAAGAGAAAGGGACCTCGATAGTGAAGATTCAAATATAAAGGTAAACCACAAATTAATTTTTTTACCCCTCTTTATGAAAGAGAGTCATGCCTATAGTCACAGAAACTCAAGAGGCTGAGGCTGGAGGATCACAGTTTCAAAGCCAGCCTCAGTAGCTTGGCAAAGGCTTAAAAAACTTGGTGAGACTGTGTCTCAAAATAAAAAAAAAAATTAAAAGTGCTGGGATATATCTCAGTGGTTAAGCACCCATGGGTTCAATTTCTGGTACCTGCCCCCCCCAAAAAAGAAAGAAAAACAGAGGGATTAGTTACTAATGGCAGAGACACGGGGCAATCTTCTGTCCACCATACCCCTTCACAGGTGGAGACATGAGTGAGAGGGCATGAGAAATTCCGTGCTACAGTGGGGGTGGGGTGGGGGTGAGAGTGGCAGAAAAGAAAAGTGCATCATGTGACTAATGTGCAGGGGCAGGGCCAGTGACTGAGAGGTGTCATTTGACTCAGGTTTTGAGGAGCTTTCAGATAGGAGCCATGGTCCTAGGAGGCCTCAGCACTACTAGGGGCATCTGAATTTTGGACAGCTCCTTTCCCCACACTGATGACAGCTTTTTACTTCAAGACTGGAAGCACCATTTCATGCATGATGTCATATTCATGCAACCAGGAAAATGCCACCATGGCAGGGTCTTCCAGTATGAGGCCTGATCCGGGCCACAGCATCAGGTGCAAAGGTGGATGTTCCAGGAAATCACCATCAATCTGCAATGCAGAGGTGGCTCCAAAGTGGTCTGGCCATGACCACTGGAAGGAGAGATAAGAGGCACAGAGAAGGACACCTCCTGGCCCCATGTCTGCCCAGGGCTTGGCTTATCACACCCAGCACAGCTAACTCCTGAACCCCAGGAGACAAGCCTGCTATTCTTGATAGACATGCAGCTCAGTTTAAGCTTCTATTACTTTAACCAAAGGCCCCTACCTCACGTAAATTTCCCATGGTGCTAAAACCAGATTCATCCAGTCAACAAAGCTGAGACCAGAGCTGAAATGGTCCTGAGCCTGTTATGGGCAGGAGCTGGGGTGTTGCCTTTCCCCCAGGGTCCCTGTGTTGAAGGCTCAGCTCTCAAGATGTTCCTGGGGAGCTGTGACACAGAGGCATGTCCTCAGGAGGACTCCATGGGTGGTGGAGGCCCAGGCTTGTCCTCAACTGAAACAGAACACAGCCTGTACAAAGAAAGTGCCCTCTATACAGAAAACACCTTTATAAAGGAAAAAAAAAACTGTATAAAAACCCGCTGGGAAGAATCATGTCCAGCTCCAAGCTGCAGACCAGAGCCTTCTTCCTTCTATTAGTGAACACTTCTTTACAATTACGAGTTAATCAGCTCTCTTGGTGCCCCTTTAAGCATCTTTGGCAAGTTCCAAAGAGGCCTCCCATGCACAGAAGTGTCTTTTGGATGAAATAACCAGGACATAAGGCTTCTGGGAATGCAGAGAGAACAGATGCTCGCCTGTCCTGGGACGGTAATTCCAGTGTCACACACACAGAGCCACAGGGAGGTTTTGGAAGGTAATAAGCATAGAGAAGGCAGGGGACACAGTTCAACCCACAGCAGTGACTTGTCATCACTGTGTCCCTAGCACCTAGCACCAAACCAGGTGGTGTAGGCAGGTTCCCATCATGCTTGAGTGCCTCATCACTCATCCATGTTCTGTGGACAAAAATAATGAAAGTCACTACCTCTTAGAATTATCAAGGGAATTTAGAAAGTGTTTGTTTGAAAAGCCCTTAGAAAGTTGCCTTTGCCTGGTAAGAACCAGTGGCTTCTCACATTAGTAATTCACGCCTGTCTCAGCCTCTCACCCTGCTTCCCCAAGCCAGGCCTTCATCTGGCTTAGTCACTTAAGTGTGCTCAACACAAACTTGGCACCAGCTCATGGAGAAGCTCAATTAATACCTGTCAGATGAACTAAGGAGCAGATGGATGAGGATTGAGTGGGGCATTTGCAAGGCTGAAACACAAAGATGTTCACAGGAAACAGAAATAACTGTAGAACTTTTCCCTCAGCACAAGTTTTCACAAATCAAATTTTGCCTTATTCTGTCAATCTTCCCAGAGTACTGGCAACCTTTTCTGGTGTGTTTTGCTCCCTTTTTTTTTTTTTACTTTATTACTAATTCATAAAAAAATCTGCCTACTGGGTAAATGCACACTATCAAGACAGAAATAGACAGATGTCTCTCATTAGCACAAGATGGCTTCAATCTTTCACACAACTTTATTTTCCTGTTTAATGCTCATCAATACATCCTAGGAAATAAAGGTTTCAGGCAAATAATGTCATTTTATGAGATTCCACTTGAGAAACTCCACAGGGTGTGAATGGAGGACACCCTGGGGTGGTTTTCAGCTTGTTCTGGTGGCAGGGGAAGCAAGCGCTATCTGGGCACAGTTGGGGCTTATGGGGTGCTGGCCTATTTTACTTGATTATATGTATCCTCATGTCCACTCCTCCATTATTCACAAAAACTCACTTTAGACTGCCAAATGATCACTCTTCATGTCTTTATCTACTAAAATTCCTATTTATCCTGAGTTCTGAGGCCCCACTCCTGCCTGAGCCTGGCCATTGATGCATCTTTTCCCTCCTGCTCTTCAGACTTAGACATTTCCCTCCAGAACAGCTGGGGGAAACTTTATTTTTTTTAATGTATTCTTTATTTAGTCATAGTTAGACACAATACCTTTATTTTATTTATTTCTTTTTATGTGGTGCTGAGGATTGAACCCAGCACTTCCACATGCAAGGTGAGCGCTCTCCTGCTGAGCCACAACCCAGCCCCTGGGGGAAATATTTGTTTGAAAATGCTTCTGCAAAAGAGTTTTCCTTCACTCTGGAAAAGTCTGAAATGTCAAGGCCTTTGTATGCTCAAAAACCCAAAGGTAAGATTGAGCTCCAGACTCACTCGGAATTCGTTGCTCCTGGGGAACCAATCTTAAAATATGCAGTAGAGACCTCAGTAAGTGGGTGCACCCTCATGCCCCATATTTGAAATAGTTATGCCTCAGTTGTGAGAGTCAGTATGTGGGCATCCCAGAGGTCAGCTGAAGCTGTTTCCATGGGGAGGAAGTGCAGATGACTTCTCATTTATCTCCCAAGCCCTCCGTGTGCACTGAGCTGGGGTTTAGTACTTTTGACATTGACAAATGTTTGATGAGTTTCTTTTTAATTTCAAAAATTGAAGTCCATGCAAGACAGTTTCATAGCAAACAATAATAATATGTAAACACACTATGTTGAAATATAATATCCATACATTAACATTCACCTATTTTAAGAACAGGAGTTTTGACAAATGCAGAATCATGTAATTGTCACCACCATCAAGATCTGGAACATTCCTGTGACCCTGAACGATACATGCACACCCCTGCAGAGGATGCACGTGCCACCCTCCAGGTCTCCAGCAGCTATTCATCAACTTTACCTGGCTCCAGTTTTGCTATTTCCAGAATTCCTGTACCCTGGAGGTGCCCAGTATGCTGTTGTACCTGCTTCTTTCACCACACAATTGGAGGCCTGTCCTGGCTCTGGGTGGCAGATCCCTGCTCATAATGGGGCTGGATTTTCCTGTGTGGACAAGGTATGACACTGTCCACTCACCAGCCAAGAGACATAAGGACTCTTTTCAGCTCTGACCAGCTGCAAAGGCTGCTGTGAACATTGTCCTACCTCTCAACATAATGCAGGGTACAGTGGCCAGCCTGTCTTTCACAGAGTTGGAAGTTAACCATTATTTCCTCAGATGTCTTTTCTGTCCCTTTTTCTCTCTCCTCTCCTTCAACTCCAGCACCACATGGAGGCCTCATTGCTGTCCCACAGGGCCCTGATACATGTTTTCCAGTTTTTCCCTTCTCTGTTCCTTGGGTTGGATAATTCCACCGGTCTGTCTTCCAGTTCACTGACTTTTCCTTCCATATTCTCTAATCTTATGGTAAGACACCTAGTAAAATGTTTTTATTGCATAGTTTATGTAGTTCCAAGCTAGAATTTAATTTTTTTATAGTTTCTATTTCTCCATTTCTAACCATTGTAGTAGTTTGGTTTTTGTTGCTATAACAAAACAGATGAGGCTGCTGAAGAAAAAAGTTTTATTTAGCTCAGGTAGGAAGTTTAAATTTAAAGAAAAGGCGGTCCCATCAATTAGGCCTCTCATGGGGACCTCATGCAGAGGGGATCCCAGGAGTGGAAGCTCCTGTTCTAGAGAGATCACATGGAGAGAAGGAAGCCAGGGGTTTCCAGGACCAGCCTCGTTCTTTTCTAACAACCTTCTTAGGAGAACTAACCAGGGTCCCATGCAAACCATTGTAATCACTTCACAGGGCATACTACCAGTGACCTAGTGAGTCCCCAGCCCCCACCTCTCAAAGGGGCCACCTCTTAACTTTGCCAAACTGGGGGACCACCACTTCCAAACCATAGCAGGCTTTTCTCCTTAATGTCCATAGTTAAATTTTTTATAAAGCAAGTTTGATGATCATATCCATCTCCACTGATGGTTTTTCCTTTGCTCTGTGGGTCTAATTTTCTTGTTTCTGATCATCATAGACAATGTGGATAATGCCTGGTGGAGGGTCTGGTTCAGTTATGTGTCTCTGAAGAATCATGCTGTTGATTCTTAGTCAAACATGTGGTTAATCTGAGCTTCTTGGAGTCTTCAGAGGGTCAGCCACGAGTTTGGGCAGATTATACACAGGATTTGAGGCCCCCTGTCAAAGACTCTTTTTTCTCCAAGACGAGCCACTCACTTTCCAATGGCCACTTTCATCTCAAAGTTTCCCTCCAGTTCTTCAAGCCAATAAGACTCAATTTTCTGAGTCGTAGCTTTCCTGTGTGGGGCCTGCAACCCTCAGTCTCTGAGTCATGAAGCGGGAACATGCACACACACTTGCACATGTACACACACACACACACACACACACAATGTGCAGCCTGTTCTCACAGCCCTCTGGCCCCTCCCTGTGACTGGGATGAGTCTGAAAAATCCCCTGAGAGGGGCTGCATTTGCTTTCCCCCCACAGGTCCTGTGGCTGTCTACCCAGCCAAGCAAGTTGCTGGGGCTGCAGAGACAGGTGCTGTGGCCCAGTTCAGGCGTGAGCCAGGATGAGGGGCTCCAGGTCTTGCCATGGTGAGCAGTTTTCCCTGGGGTGAGCAGCTTTCCCTGGGGAGTGGGCATCTCTCATTGTTTCATCAGCCCGGAACTCACAGTACCTTGGAATCATAAAGAATTATTTCAACAGCACAAGAGCAAAGGGAAATTTAAAGATCAAAGATGGAAGGAGATGGACAGATTGCCTAGGATATTAACAAAAGAGAATCTATAACCTCATTACCCTTGAAATTCAGTGGTGTTGAGAGAAGCCCACAAATAGGCTGACATTCTGAATGCCATTTGGGTCAAAAATAAGGTGACTATTCTTGTAATCTTCCATTTAACTGGTGGCTTTTCAATAAATGTCAGCTGGGCAGAAAGTAAATAGCAGGGATTTGCAGGCTCCTCCCATCTCAAAGTATGCCAAGCTGGTAGGGATGTCCTCTAGGACACAGGAATTCTTCGGGCACCAATTAAATTTAGTAAGGTATACAGTGCTGTAAACAAAATGGGGTCACATAGCCTCGAAAAGTCTTACAAGACAGAATAGCTGTTATTCAATACTATGTCTCTTGCTAATGACTCAAATAGGAAACAAATAGTAAAATCAGGGTGTGTGATTAAACAGTTCTTAGTATATTTAGCCATTTATGAATGTGGAGGAATGAAGAGTGAGAACATAGCTACTTGTCCACATGGAAGAACACTGCTCTGAAATAAGGAGCTCCATGAGTTTATGAATTGGCAGATGCTAGCTAATTGGTCTGAGTCTAGTGACATTAATCTTAACCACTATGCACTGGAGTGACTTCAATAAAAGCCAAACACAAAGGAGCAATAAAATATATCACTATGCCATATATGTTCGAATTCAATTGTAGAGGAAAATATGGTTTTCTAATGTTTTAAAAACTTGGAAAAAGTTAGATAAATATGTCATCATCTAGCTTGCAGTTGTGGGAAAAAAGGAGCCTGCTTTCAGATCTTATTACAGGGAGAAAATCAGTTTGTATCAAGATTTTTATTCCTATCCATCACTATGTTCCATTGAATAGGGTTTTCATAATTCCTAAACTATTACACATAATGTTGATATTTTCTGAATTGTAATTGTTTTTAATTGAATAGGATATAATTAATGTGCTGCATCATGGTCATCTCTTTTCACCCACCACCTGACCTCAAATTTTTAGTGCTTAGGATGGAATCCACAAGCATTTTACCACACGTTATGGTTTAGATGTTAAGTGTTCCCTAAAAGCTCACATGTGAGACAATAAAAGAGGGTTCAGAGAGGAAATGATTGGGTTGTGAGAGCCTTAACCCAGTCAGTGAATTAATCCCCTTATGGGATTAACTGAGTGGCAATTGGAAGCTGGAGGATGAGGGGCATTGGGAGTGTGGTTTGGGGATATATATTTACATTTGGCAAGTGGAGATCTCTTGCTCTGGTTTCTGATCATCATGTAAGCCACTTTGATCTGACACATTCTTCCACCATGATGTTCTGCCTCATCTCATACCCCAAGGAAGGGAACCAGCCTTCAATGGACAAAGACCTCTGAAACCATGAGTCCTCAAATAAACTTTTCCTCTCCTAAGATTGTTCTGGTCAGATTTTTGGTAAAATTAGTGAAAAAGTTGACTAATATAGAAATTGGTACCAAGAAATGTGATCATTGATTTAACTAACCTGACCATGTGGTTCATAAAGTTTGGGAGCATTTTGGAATTTGGAGGAAGAATTTTGAGATTTTTAGCAGAGCAAATTGGAAATGCTTTAGATGTTGTAAGCTGGGCTTAATGGCCGATTCTGGTGGTACCTCAAAAGACTTATAGGCCAAAAGGACTGTGGACAGTGAAGAGGGTTTAGAGGAAAATAAGGGCAACATTGGTAATTGGACTAGAGAGCATTCATGTGATGTTCTGGCTGAGAAGTTGCTGCATTTTGCCCATGTCCTGAGACTTTGTATGAGGCTAATTTTAAAAGCAATAAACTACTTCTTTTTTATTTCCCCTTTTGGCACTGGGGATTGAACCCAGAGGCGCAAAGCCACAGCCAAAGGCTTTTTAAATATTTTTTATTTAGACACAGGGCCTTGCTGAGTTGCTCAGGGTCTCGTTGAGTTGCTGAGGCTGGCTTTGAACTCACAATCCTCCTGCTTAAGCCTCTAGAGCTGCTGGGATTACAGGTGTGAATCAGCAAGACTGGCAAAAGTGATGAACTTCTTAATCTGGCAGAAGAAATTTATGGGCAGCAAAGCATTCAGAAAGTGGCATAGATATTGCTACTGGCTTATAGCCAAGTTTATTGTGATAGTTAGGAGAAGAAAGCAGAGCAGAAAGATTTGAAAAACTTGGACTTGAATGGCAGGAATAAAACTGGGGCTAAGGAAGTTGCTTTTAGGGTCTGGGCTATGAAATCAGTTGATATCCTAATTGGCTTACCTCTTAATGTGATCTGCTGGGGTTTTTTTCCTTGCAGCTTTTAAATTTCTATTTTTATTCTATGTATTAGGCATTATCATTATTATGTGTCTTGAACAGAATTTTTTATCTTGCTTATTTGGGTTCCTGTCTCTTGTATTTAGGTTTTGACTTTATTCCTAAGATTTGGAAATTTTCTAATATTATTTCATTGAAAAGATTGTGCATTCCTTTAGTTTTTATATCACTGCCTTCATCTAGATGATTCCTAGATTCTTAGATTTGGTCTCTTAATTTCATCTCAGATTTTTGAATTTTCATTATTTCAGCATCATTTATTTATTGACAACTTTATTTCCAATACCAGATGTGTGTGTGTGTGTGTGTGTGTGTGTGTCTGTCTGTCTGTCTGTCTTCAGGACCTGAGAATCTGTTTTCAAAATGGTCTAATCTATTGGTGATGCTTTCAACTGAACTTTTAATTTGACTTATTCAGTCTTTTATTTCCAGAATTTCTGTTTGGTTCTTTTACAGAATCTCTGTCTCTTTATTGAAATGATCTTTCACTTTCTGTTTTTTCTCAGCTCATTCCTTACATTTCCTTATAGCTTAATGGACATTTTTTTTTCATTATTTAAAGAATACTTTATTAGTTTCTGTAATCAAACCCACATAAATGGGAACTTACATATTAAATACAGTGCATTACCCCTGTACAAATTGAAAAAAAATTAAGTTCAACATTTCTATACCAATATGGTTTTTAATTTCTGTACAATGCCAACTCAACATGGTAAACTGGCATACTTTTTCCAAAGTCGATAGCACAGCTAAAGTTTCCAAAAATTCAAATTATACATATAAAGACCAATAATGGTAATATGTTATGCATCAATAGCAGCAACAGCTTTTCCAGGTTCTGCAGTCATCTGAACAAAATTATAGAGACACCCAGCACACACCATTAAAAGGGGCGGGGGGAGGGGTAAAAAAGCAAAAGCAAAACAAAACCCGAGAAAACAGCAAAGTTCTGTCAATGAGCATTTTAAGTATGAATTTTCTAAATTACTTCTCCAATATTTCCTCCACTGTGGTGTCAACTTATTCCAGAACATTATTGGCCACAGATCACCCAGCATCACATCAAACAGACTAGAATACCTCTACCTTAGACTAACATATCCTGCACACTCTGAAATACACACAGGATACCCTATACTGAATTAAATAGCATTGGATACAGTGTTGCCTTCAGGAGCACACACAAGAGTATACCCCTGTAACAGGTAATTACTAGGCCACTAAGTCACAGACAAATTAAAGAACATCTCCTTTGACCAGACAGAAAGCTAGTAGGTACCTATAAAAACCAAAGATCAAAGGGGACCTCCTAGAATTGTATTAGAGTCGAGGAGGTGTAGGGCTGCTGTCTCTGGAGTGCACAGGGCACAGGTCAGTGGGCTTGTGTCTAGGTTCACCAGTTGGTGGTCGTTGTCTCTGGGGTGCTCCTCTGGAATCCTTTCTGTGAGGTTTTATGTATGCAGTTCTCAGCTAGCTGTTTGGGGTAATCCTTGGGAATTTTCTTCTGTGGGTTCAAGCATTTGAATGAAAATTGAGTTAACTGGCAATACTGAGTCTTGCAGCTGTGGACTTTCCTAGAGGTGGTGGGGCACAGGATCTGCTTCCCTGTTTGCTATGGATTTCTCACTAGCCAGTTCTTATTCCTCAATCCAGTGACCCAAGTCTTCAGGCTTGGATGGTGCTATGCTGCTTCTACAGGCAGTTTCTGTTAGGTGCGGTGGCACAGGATGCAGGGCTCAGGGCTGTAACATTGAATGCTATGGAATGCTGTGTGCCTCCTCCCCTCCACAGGGCCTTACTTAAAGTGGCATAGAGCTTGGTGGCCAACAGAAAGTGTGGGAACAGTGTTTGCAGGCTCTCTCTTGGTGATCTTGATACAGAAGCCTCCAAGGTGCAATGTATTGGTAATGTTTTAAACTGAACTTTTAATTTGACTTTTTCAATCTTATTTCTAGGATTTCTGTTTGGTTCTTTTCAGAAAGGTAAATCATCAGTGTACTACCCCTGTGACTCGTATAGGGGTTAATTGGCTTACCTGCATCTGAACTTCTACTGCCCATTGCTGTGAGTCACAGGTGCCTGATCCCTCTGCTGGGATATCTATGGAGCAGTGCTGTTTAAGCACTTAATGGCTGTCAGTAACTGGGTACACTGCAGGGACAGGCTCTTTGTTGGTCATCTGTGGCATGGAAGCCTCTTCCCTGGCTAGTGCGTCTCACTGTAGTTTTACCCATCATCATGGTGAGGGTATGGGGTCAGTTGACCTGTCTTTGCCTGAGTTTCTGGAGAATCTGTGTGGGGTGTTGGGCTGGAGTTAGCACTCCCCGGCAGTGAGTAGCTCTAGGGTGAGTTCCACCACACTCACTTGTTAGTGGTGTGTGTGTGTGGGGGGGGGATTTAAGTAACTTTCAGAGAACAGTGATCCCTCTACAAGTTCCTTCTAGTTGAATTACTGAGACAGCCCATTTCAGAAGTATTCCCTCTGGTTTTATTTGTTATTATCTGAATACAGGGAGAAACTGTTGATTTAAATTCTAGGGAAGCTGGCTAGCTGTGAACTACACAAAATGGCTGCCCTCCATAGCACAGGTTTCAGTCCACAGTTTGGGTTAAATTTTGTGATCAACACACAACTTAAACAGACCAATAACAAAGGAAGAAATTGAAGAAGCCATCAAAAGACTACCAACCAAAAAAAGCCCTGGACCAGATGGGTATACAGCGGAGTTTTACAAAACCTTCAAAGAAGAATTAATACCAATACTTTTCAAGCTATTTCAAGAAATAGAAAAAGAAGGAGCTCTTCCAAATTCATTCTATGAGGCCAACATCACCCTGATCCCGAAACCAGACAAAGACACTTCAAAGAAAGAAAACTACAGACCAATATCTCTAATGAACTTGGATGCAAAAATTCTCAATAAAATCCTGGCGAATCGAATACAAAAGCATATCAAAAAAATTGTGCACCGTGATCAAGTAGGATTCATCCCTGGGATGCAAGGCTGGTTCAATATACGGAAATCAATAAATACTATTCACCACATCAATAGACTTAAAGACAAGAACCATATGATCATCTCGATAGATGCAGAAAAAGCATTTGACAAAGTACAGCATTCCTTTATGTTCAAAACACTAGAAAAACTAGGGATAACAGGAACTTACCTCAACATTGTAAAAGCTATATATGCTTAACCTCAGGATAGCATCATCCTAAATGGAGAAAAACTGAAGGCATTCAGTCTAAAATCTGGAACAAGACAGGGATGCCCTCTATCACCACTTCTATTCAATTTAGTTCTTGAAATACTAGCCAGAGCAATTAGACAGACAAAAGAAATTAAAGGCATAAAAATAGGAAAAGAAGAACTTAAATTATCGCTATTTGTGGATGACATGATAATATATTTAACAGACCCAAAAGGGTCTACAAAGAAACTGCTAGAGTTAATAAATGAATTCAGCAAAGTGGCAGGATATAAAATCAACACGCATAAATCAAAGGCATTCCTGTATATCAGCAACAAAACTTCTGAAATGGAAATGAGGAAAACCACTCCATTCACAATATCCTCAAAGAAAATAAAATTCTTGGGAATCAACCTAACAAAAGAGGTGAAAGATTAATACAATGAAAACTACAGAATCCTAAAGAGAGAGATAGAAGAAGATCTTAGAAGATGGAAAAATGTACCCTGTTCATGGTTAGGCAGAACTAACATCATCAAAATGGCGATATTACCCAAAGTTCTTTACAGGTTCAATGTGATGCCAATTAAAATCCCAACGGCATTTCTTGTAGAAATAGATAAAGCAATCATGAAATTCATATGGAAAAACAAAAGACCCAGAATAGCAAAAGCAATTCTAAGCAGGAAGTGTGAATCTGGAGGTATAGTGATACCAGGGTTCAAACTGTACTACAAAGCAATAGTAACAAAAACAGCGTGGTACTGGTACCAAAACAGGCAGGTGGACCAATGGTACAGAATAGAGGACACAGAAACCAATCCACAAAATTACAACTATCTTATATGTGATAAAGGGGCTAAAAGCATGCAATGGAGGAAGGATAGCATCTTCAACAAATGGTGCTGGGAAAACTGGAAATCCATATGCAACAAAATGAAACTGAATCCCTTTCTCTCACCATGCACAAAAGTTAACTCAAAATGGATCAAGGAGCTAGATATCAAATCAGATACACTGCGTCTGATAGAAGAAAAAGTTGGCTACTATCTGCATACTGTGGGGTCGGGCTCCAAATTCCTTAATAGGACACCCATAGCACAAGAGTTAATAACAAGAATCAACAAATGGGACTTACTTAAACTAAAAAGTTTTTTTTCAGCAAGAGAAACAATAAGAGAGGTAAATAGGGAGCCTACATTCTGGGAACAAATTTTTACTCCTCACACTTCAGATAGAGCCCTAATATCGAGAATATACAAAGAACTAAAAAAATTAAACAATAAGATAACAAACAACCCAATCAACAAATGGGCCAAGGACCTGAACAGACACTTCTCAGAGGAGGACATACAATCAAGCAACAAGTACATGAAAAAATGCTCACCATCTCTAGCAGTCAGAGAAATGCAAATCAAAACCACCCTAAGATACCATCTCACTCCAGTAAGATTGGCAGCCATTATGAAGTCAAACAACAATAAGTGTTGGCGAGGATGTGGGGAAAAGGGTACACTTGTACACTGCTGGTGGGACTGCAAATTGGTGCGGCCAATTTGGAAAGCAGTATGGAGATACCTGGGAAAGCTGGGAATGGATCCACCATTTGACCCAGCTATCGCCCTCCTCGGACTATTCCCTGAGGATCTTAAAAGAGTGTACTATAGGGATACTGCCACATCAATGATCATAGCGGCACAATTCACAATAGCTAGATTGTAGAACCAACCTAGATGCCCTTCAATAGATGAATGGATAAAAAAAAATGTGGCATCTATACACAATGGAGTACTACGCAGCAATAAAAAATGACAAAATAATAGAATTTGCAGGGAAATGGATGGCATTAGAGCAAATTATGCTAAGCAAAGCTAGCCAATCCTTAAAAAACAAATGCCAAATGTCTTCTTTGATATAAAGAGAGCAACTAAGAACAGAACAGGGAGGAAGAGCATGAGGAAAAGATTAACATTAAACAAAGACAAGTGGGGGAAGAGAAAGGGAGAGAGAAGGGAAAGCATATGGAAATGGTAGGAGACCCTCAATGTTACACAAAATTACATAGAACAAGATGTGAGGGGAAGGGGGGGAAAACAAGGGAGAGAATTGAACAACAGCAGATGAGGTAGAGAGGGATGATGGGAGGGGAGGGGAGGGGGGATAGTAGGGGAAAGGAAAAGTAGCAGAATACAACCGTCACTAATATGCCATTATGTAAAAATGTGAGTGTGTAACCGATGTGATTCTGCAATTTGTATTTGGGGTAAAAATGGGAGTTCATAACCCAATTGAGTCAAATGTATGAAAGATGATATATCATGAGCTTTGTAATGTTTTGAACAACCAATAAAAAAATATAAAAAAAAATTGTGATCAACTTCACTCTCTTGGCTGTCCCCATTCCCTTTTGACTTGGTCTGCTTTTGTTTTACTCTGCTGTTATGGAAGCAAACTTATGGGCTTTTTCTCTCCTTTCTGTCTTTGTAACCTGACCCTCTTCTGGTCAGGGTTTGGGGTCAAGGAATTCTGTCCTTATTTTCTGCTCTGGTAACCAAATGCCAAGTCCCTTCAAATCTCAAACTGTCCAATACTGAGTTTTAGAGTATGACTCTATCACCCAACTTTCTGGTCAGCTATTCTTTTTTTTTTAATTTTTTATTGTGGGTTGTTCAAAACATTACAAATTTCTTGACATATCATATTCCACACTTTGATTCAAGTGGGTTATGAACTCCCACCTTCACCCCATACACAGATTGCAGAATCACATCAGTTACACATCAATTGATTTACAAATTGCCATACTAGTGTCTGTTGTGCTCCGCTCCCCTTCCCATCCTCCACCCTCCCCCCTCCCCACCTCTCCCCTCCCCTCCCTTCCTCTCTCTCTACCTCCTCCACTGTATAACCCTGAGGGTCTCCTTCCATTACCATGCAATTTCCCTTCTCTCTCCCTTTCCCTCCCACCTCTCATCCCTGTTAAATGTTAATCTTCTTCTCCTGCTCTTCGTCCCTACACTGTTCTTAGTTACTCTCCTTATATCAAAGAAGACATTTGGCATTTGTTTTTTAGGGATTGGCTAGCTTCACTTAGCATAATCTGCTCTAATGCCATCCATTTCCCTGTAAATTCTATGATTTTGTCATTTTTTAATGCAGAGTAATACTCTATTGTGTATAAATGCCACATTTTTTTTATCCATTCATCTATTGAAGGGCATCTAGGTTGGTTCCACAGTCTTGCTATTGTGAACTGTGCTGCTATGAACATCGATGTAGCAGTGTCCCTGTAACATGCTCTTTTTAGGTCTTTAGGGAATAGACCAAGAAGGGGAATAGCTGGGTCAAATGATGGCTCCATTCCCAGCTTTCCAAGAAATCTCCATACTGCTTTCCAAATTGGCTGCACCAATCTGCAGTCCCACCAGCAATGTACAAGTGTACCCTTTTCCCCACATCCTCGCCAGCACTTGTTGTTGATGGACTTCCTAATGGCTGCCAATCTTACTGGAGTGAGATGGTATCTTAGGGTGGTTTTGATTTGCATTTCTCTGACAGCTAGAGATGGTGAGCATTTTTTCATGTACTTGTTGATTGACTGTATGTCCTCCTCTGAGAAGTGTCTGTTCAGGTCCTTGGCCCATTTGTTGATTGGGTTGTTTGTTCTCTTGTTGTCTAATTTTTTGAGTTCTTTGTATACTCTGGATATTAGGGCTCTATCTGAAGTGTGAGGAGTAAAGATTTGTTCCCAGGGTGTAGGCTCCCTATTTACCTCTCTTATTGTTTCTTTTGCTGAGAAAAAACTTTTTAGTTTGAGTAAGTCCCATTTGTTGATTCTAGTTATTAACTTTTGTGCTATGGGTGTCCTATTGAGGAATTTGGAGCCCGACCCCACCGACTGTAGATCGTAGCCAACTTTTTCTTCTATCAGACGGTGCATCTCTGATTTGATATCAAGCTCCTTGATCCATTTTGAATTCACTTTTGTGCATGGCGAGAGAAAGGGATTCAGTTTCATTTTGTTGCATATGGATTTCCAGTTTTCCCAGCACCATTTGTTGAAGATGCTATCCTTCCTCCATTGCATGCTTTTAGCCCCTTTATCAAATATAAGATAGTTGTAGTTTTGTGGATTGGTTTCTGTGTCCTCTATTCTGTACCATTGGTCCACCCGCCTGTTTTGGTACCAGTACCATGCTGTTTTTGTTACTATTGCTCTGTAGTATAGTTTGAAGTCTGGTATCGCTATACCGCCTGATTCACACTTCCTGCTTAGCATTGTTTTTGCTATTCTGGGTCTTTTATTTTTCCATATGAATTTCATGATTGCTTTCTCTATTTCTACAAGAAATGCCGTTGGGATTTTGATTGGCATTGCATTAAACCTATAGAGAACTTTTGGTAATATCGCCATTTTGATGATGTTAGTTCTGCCTATCCATGAACAGGGTATATTTTTCCATCTTCTAAGATCTTCTTCTATTTCTCTCTTTAGGGTTCTGTAGTTTTCATTGTATAAGTCTTTCACCTCTTTTGTTAGGTTGATTCCCAAGTATTTTATTTTTTTTGAAGATATTGTGAATGGAGTGGTTGTCCTCATTTCCATTTCAGAGGATTTGTCGCTGATATACAGGAATGCCTTTGATTTATGTGTGTTGATTTTATATCCTGCCACTTTGCTGAATTCATTTATTAGCTCTAATAGTTTCTTTGTAGAGCCTTTTGGTCTGCTAGGTATAGAATCATATCATCTGCAAATAGTGATAATTTAAGTTCTTCTTTTCCTATTTTTATGCCTTTAATTTCTTTCGTCTGTCTAATTGCTCTGGCCAGTGTTTCGAGAACTATGTTGAACAGAAGAGGAGAGAGAGGGCATCCCTGTCTTGTTCCAGATTTTAGAGGGAATGCCTTCAGTTTTTCTCCATTCAGAATGATGCTAGCCTGAGGCTTAGCATAGATTGCTTTTACAATATTGAGGTATGTTCCTGTTATCCCTAGTTTTTCTAGAGTTTTGAACATAAAGGGATGCTGTACTTTGTCGAATGCTTTTTCCGCATCTATCGAGATGATCATATGGTTCTTATTTTTAAGTCTATTGATGTGGTGAATAACATTTATTGATTTCCATATATTGAACCAGCTTTGCATCCCAGGGATGAATCCTACTTGATCATGGTGTACAATTTTTTTGATATGTTTTTGTATCCGATTCGCCAGAATTTTATTGAGGATTTTTGCATCTAGGTTCATTAGAGATATTGGTCTGTAGTTTTCTTTCTTTGAAGTGTCTTTGTCTGGTTTAGGTATCAGGGTGATGTTGGCCTCATAGAATGAATTTGGAAGTTCTCCCTCCTTTTCTATTTCCTGAAGTATCTTGAAAAGTATTGGTATTAGTTCTTCTTTAAAGGTTTTGTAAAATTCTGCTGTATACCCATCCGGACCTGGGCTTTTCTTAGTTGGTAGTCTTTTGATGGTTTCTTCTATTTCCTCAATTGATATTGGTCTGTTTAGGTTTTCTATATCATCCTGACTCAATCTGGGCAGATCATATGACTTAAGAAATTTATCTGTGCCTTCACTATCTTCTAATTTGTTGGAGTATAAGGATTCAAAATAATTTTTGATTATCTTCTGTATTAATGAAGTGTCTGTTGTGATATTGCCTTTTTCATCCCGTATGCTAGTAATTTGAGTTCTCTCTCTTCTTCTCTTCGCTAGCATGGCTAAGGGTCTGTCGATTTTGTTTATTTTTTCAAAGAACCAACTTTTATTTTTGTCAATTTTTTCAATTGTTTCTTTTGTTTCAATTTCATTAATTTCAGCTCTGATTTTAATTATTTCTTGCCTTCTACTTCTTTTGCTGTTGTTTTGCTCTTCTTTTTCAAGGATTTTGAGATGAAGTATGAGGTCATTTATTTGTTGTTTTTTTCTTTTTTTAAGGAATGAACTCCCAGCAATGCATTTTCCTCTTCGAACTGCTTTCAATGTGTCCCATAGATTCCGATATGTTGTGTCTGTGTTTTCATTTATCTCTAAGAATTTTTTAATTTCCTTCTTGATGTCTTCTATAACCCATTGATCATTCAGTAACCTATTGTTCATTCTCCAAGTGATGTATGCTTTTTCCTTCCTTCTTTTATCGTTGATTTTCAGTTTCATTCCATTATGATCAGATAAGATGCATGGTATTATTTCTACTCCTTTATATTGTCTAAGAGTTGCCCTGTGACATAATATATGATCTATTTTTGAGAAGGATCCATGTGCTGCTGAGAAAAAAGTGTAACTGCTTGATGTTGGGTGGTATACTCTATATATGTCAATTAGGTCTAGGTTATTAATAGTGTTATTGAGTTCTATAGTTTCCTTATTCAACTTTTGTTTGGAAGATCTGTCCAGTGGCGAGAGAGGTGTGATGAAGTCTCCCATGATTATGGTATGGTGGTCTATTAGACTCTTGAACTTGAGAAGAGTTTGTTTGACGAACATAGCTGCACCATTGTTTGGGGCATAAATATTTATGATTGTTATGTCTTGTTGGTGTATGGTTCCCTTAAGCAGTATGTAGTGTCCCTCTTTATCTCTTTTGATTAACTTTGGCTTGAAATCTATTTTATTTGATATGAGTATGGACACTCCTGCTTGTTTCCGAAGTCCATATGAGTGATATGATTTTTCCCAACCTTTCACCTTCAGCCTATGTATGTCTTTTCCTATCAAATGCGTCTCCTGTAGGCAGCATATTGTTGGGTCTTGTTTTGTGATCCATTCTACTAGCCTGTGTCTCTTAATTGGTGAGTTTAAGCCATTAACATTTAGGGTTATTATTGAGATATGGGTTGTTCTTCCAGCCATATTTGTTTATTTATGTTACTAAACATGGTTTGTTTTCCTCTTTGATTATTCCCCCCCCCCTTTACTGTCCTACCTCCCACTGTTGGTTTTCATTGTTATTTTCCATTTCCTCTTCCTGTAATGCTTTGGCGAGGATGTTTTGAAGAGATGGTTTTCTAGCTGCGAATTCTTTAAACTTTTGTTTATCGTGGAAGGTTTTAATTTCATCCTCCATCCTGAAGCTTAATTTCGCTGGATACACAATTCTTGGTTGGAACCCATTTTCTTTCAGTGTTTGAAATATGTTATTCCAGGATCTTCTAGCTTTCAGAGTCTGTGTTGAAAGATCAGCTGTTATCCTGATTGGCTTACCCCTAAATGTAATCTGCTTCCTTTCTCTTGTAGCTTTTAAAATTCTCTCCTTATTCTGTATGTTGGGCATCTTCATTATAATGTGTCTAGGTGTGGATCTCTTATGATTTTGCACATTCGGCGTCCTGTAGGCTTCTAGGATTTGGGATTCTGTCTCATTCTTCAAGTCTGGGAAGTTTTCTTGTATTATTTCATTGAATAGACTTCTCATTCCTTTGGTTTGGAGCTCTGTACCTTCCTGTATCCCAATGACTCTTACGTTTGGTCTCTTAATGTTATCCCATATTTCTTGGATGTTCTGCTCATGGTTTCTTAACAGTCTTGCTGAACTGTCTATGTTCTTTTCCAGTTGAAATACTTTGTCTTCATTGTCTGATGTTCTATCTTCTAAGTGTTCTACTCTGCTGGTAGTATTCTCCATTGAGTTTTTAAGTTGGTTTATTGCTTCCTGCATTTCTAGGATTTCTGTTTGTTTGTTTTTTATAACCTCTATCTCCCTGTATAGTTGATCCTTTGCTTCCTGGATTTGTTTGCGTAATTCGTTGTTGAAGTGATCTTTCATTGTCTGATTTTGCTGTTTAATGTCTTCCTTGATACTCCAGATCATCTGAAGCATGTATATCCTGAATTCTTTATCTGACATTCCATCTGCTGCAGCTGTTACCTCTTCTAAAGTTGCGTTGACCTGCATTGCTTGTGGTCCTTTCTTTCCTTGTCTTTTCATACTGTTTGCATATCTTTCCTGCAGGTGCGGGCGGCAGCTCTGCTCTCTCCTTATTCCAATTGGGGTGTTGTGGCTACCACACCGGCAGGTCACTGGGCCTGTTCTGGGAGCTGGCGGCGGCTCTGTTCTGCCCCTACTCCAATTGGGGTGACGAGTGTACCTCGCCGGCAGGCCACCGGGCCTGATCCGCCGGTCGGTTGCAGGTTTGCCTACCCTGCAGGCGCGGGCGGCGGCTCTACTCTGCCCCTACTCCAAATGGGGTGACGTGTCTGTCGTACCGGCAGGCCACTGGGCCTGTCCTGCTGGTCGGTCGCAGATCTGCCCACCTTTCGGGCACAGGTGGAGGCTCTGCTCTGCCCCTACTCCAATTGGGGTGTCGTGACTACCCCGCCTGCAGGACGCTGGGCCTGTTCCTGGCACAGGCGGCGACTCTGCTCTGCCACTACTCCAATTAGGGTGGTGTTTGTACTACGCTGGCAGGCTCCTGGGCCTGATCCGCTGGTCTGTTGTAGGTCTGCCTACCTTGGAGGTGCGGGCGGCGGATCTGCCCTGCCCCTCCTACCACGCCTGTGGACCCCTGGGCCTGATCTGCAGGTTGATCACTGGTCTGCTCACCCTGCGGGCACGGGTGGCGGTTCCGCTCCGCCCCCCACTCCAATTGGGGTCACGTGACCACCACACTGGCAGGGCCTGATCCGGGCGTGGGAGAAGGATCTGCTCTGCCCCTACTCCAGTTGGGGTGACGTGTGTGCCACACTGGCAGGCCACTGGGCCTGACCCGCCAGGCTGTCACAGGTCTGTTTACCTTGCAAGCGCGAACGGCGGCTCTGCCCTGCCCCTCCTACCACGCCCATGTACCACTGGGTCGCTGGTCTGCCCACCTTGCGGGTGCGGGTGGCGGCTCCGCTCCACCCCCTCTCCAATTGGGGTCACGCGGTCACCACGCTGGCGAGCCCCTGGGCCTGCTCCGGGCGCTGGCGGCGGCCCGGCTCCTCCCCTCTGGCTCGACGACAAATTGAGGAGACTCGGGTGACTGTGCCTCACCCCCCCTACCAGGAGACCAACTGCTTATGTCATCGCTGGTATTGATGAAGTTCCCTCCTCCGCCGCTTTCTGAAGACATCAGATCTCTGTCATGTTGGTATCCTATGTGAATGGCAGCAATTCGTTCCCCTTGCCGGGCAACCAAAGCACCGGGTGAGTCCTGACCGGCCCTCAGCAGGACCCGGACCGAGAAGCAGTTTCGGCGGGCTCCTAGCCCCGGGCCAGGGAAGTTCCGGGAGCCGGAACTCGGCCGCTCTGTGCTCGGTGTAAGCTCCTATAAGTGTAAGCTCCAAGAAGCAGTCCCCGCGGGCTCAGTTCCGGGAGCCGGAATTCGGCTGCTTAGTGCTTGTTGTATGCTCTGATAGGAGCAGGGTCCAAGAAGCAGCCTCCGCAGGCTCAGCAGCCCTGGGCCAGGGCGGTTCCGGGACGGTTCCGGGAGCTGGAACTCGGCCGCCCCGCGCTCGGTGTTCACTTCAATAAGATCAGGTTCTAAGAAGCACCCAGGCGCTGAACCGTAGCAATCTGTCTGCAAGCCGCAGGCGAATTGCAGCCTGAAATTACCTGTTCTATGGCTGAATGAGCTGCGGTCAGTCGAAAACGGGGGTGGTGACGTCAGTTTACCAACATGGTGGCTGCTGGCCTCCTCTGTGGTCTGACCGGTGTGGAGAACCGAGATGGACCGCTTCCTTCCCCCGTCTCGAACCCAGAATTCAGCCCTGAGTACGGTGCTTGCGCGGCTGGCAGAAACTGCAGCGCTGTAACCCTGCGTCTCTATCCCAGCGCGCGCTGCAGACTCTAGCCGCGGGGCGATTTGCTGAATAAGCAGTGTTACCCTCCGTGCGACAAACCTCTCGCGTTTGAGTCCCCGTAGCTGATCCTCGTGCGATGGAAATCCTTCCTCCAGGTTCCGGAGCACCCCACTATTGCTGGAAATTCCTAACAAGATATCCTTTAGCCGTCCTGACTTGTCATACTCCCACACAGTGAAGCAGCACACGGGGGCAATGCACTCCCCTCGCCGCCATCTTCCTTCTTCCCTGGTCAGCTATTCTTTCACTGCTTCCTTTCTGGGCTAAGGAGAGGTCAAGAGTCACTGCCTAGATCCACTCCACCATCTTCATTTCCTGGTAATCTAATTTTTGAAGCAATACCTTTTCTTTCTAAATTTGGAGTTAGACTTCGTAAATATCAATCCCAGTAGCAACGTTTTCAAGACTTCATGAAAATTTATTACTCTTTTCTAATAAAATGAAAAAAAGCACTTACCAGTTACAAAGCTGTTTATTATATATGCCAAGAACTAAGTCAGATTCTTCACAATATTAATTTATACAAATAAATTGTAAAGTATCTAAAAGTTGGGATAATTACAGAGATGTTATCTTGTTAATCAAAAGATGATTTTACTTCCTGTTTTAAGAAAGTGTTTGTCATTTTATTTATTAGGAGCTATATTTACAATCTTCTTGAAAGTAATATAACTTATAACTGTTTATAAAAATAATGAAAGTTTAAATAAAATTTAGTTCACCAAAAATTTCACTGTACTTTCCATAACACACTGTGTTCCCTTAAAGACTTGTGAAACTTTTCAAAATAGCATTCTCAGCATCTGGGAAAAGTAGATTGCCAATTAACAAAAGCCAAGCATATACTTCATCTTTTCTTTTTTGTCTCTTTTAGCAAAGCCATCAAACCAGACTATTCATACTGCCTGTGATTCTCTTAAAGAGATTCACATCTATAGTGTTTGCAATGAGAGCTATTCATTATAAAGGTAATGCCGAGTTACAGTATTTAGAGTACCATTTTAATCAGTTGTCTTGTGCTTCAGTAATTCTTTTGGAGCCATTTGACATAACTGTAAATCATGATTATAATATTAGGTAAATTGTATGAACAAATATTTAGCCAAAAAAAAATCCATCAATACCCAAATAACGTAAAAGATAAGTTAATATAATAGTATCACATATGAAAAATTAATGCATATTCACTGTTTAAAAATAAGTATTCAAGAATTTCCATGAAAATCGTAATCTTATATTTGGAATTTGGAATGATATTTAAAATGTTTAGTTTTCCTTTCTCCTGAAACTAGCATGTTGCTTCAGGATTCCTCAATTATCGCCAAGGAAAAAAGCTTCCAAAACTTTGAAAAACACAACTGTAACATATGTTCAAATTTCTTTTGGTTATTTATCATGCTAAAATGGCCCAATCTTTCCACAGGTAGCTGAAAAAGTGCAATTGTATCTTTTGGTTTGTATTACAAATGTTTATTAAGATGTGCCCAGAGTTCCAGATCATCAAACACTATTCAATTTTAAGATTTTATAAATGTCATGCAATTTACCTGTTTCGTTACAATCCTCTCTATGATAGTTCATGTAAAAATTATGGAGGTGCTCACATTGATTGCTCTAGGATTATTAGTTATGTTTAATCCAAGTGTTTAGAAGACCTTTATGTCTTTTGTATTCTAAATGGAAAAGCCAGATTCAATAATCCTGTGAAGACAGGCCTCTAGGAATACTTTAGTGGTTGGACAAAGATGTGACATTGTGTAATATGGTTTTTGATGATTCAGTAACATATTGCCAAGCATTGATATTCTTTAAAAACCTCACAAGTTACTATAAAAATAAATGCATATAAAGACAATTTGTCTTTTTTCAATTAAAAATTAGTTTCCTCCCAAGTCCGTGTGTATTTACTTTCTTTCTGGATGGTGAGGGATCTTTAATCAAACACTCTGAGATTCACATTACCTTTGCCTAAACTCCTTTTCTAAAGAGTTAGCTGATCAGACTAGCAGAAAAACAAGGGTGACAGGAAACAAGAAGCATTGAAAACATAAGAAAAAATGACAAAATAATTTGACCTTTTTTTATACTTTTACCCAAATTTTATCTTGAGGAAATCATAGCTCAAACATTTTTACCCACACTTCACAGCTCAGTAATGTTTTTTGCATGAGACAGGAAACTTTTTTTTACTTTATTATTTATTTATTTATTTTGGCACCAGGGATTGAACCCAAAGACATTAATTAACAACTGAGCCACATCCTCAGGGCTTTTTATTTATTATTTTAAGAAAGGATCTCACTTAGTTGCTTAAGGCCTCACCAAGTTGCTGAGGCTGGTTTTCAACTTCCAGTCCTCCTGCCTCAACCTCTCAAGCCATTGGAATTGTAGGCGTGCAAAACCATGCCCAGCTAGGAAATTATTCTTTCTTAATAAAGTACTTATGGCCTCTGGGACTTTATCCAGCCCTGTATCCTCCGCATCATCACTGCCCAGACCTTCTCTTATAAGATTCTCAAGGAAAGATTAAAAGGTAATAAAATAATACATAAAAAGATATTTCACTCTATTTCATCATGATTGTTTTTGCAGGTTTTTTTTTTTTTAATTCAGAGACATTACTTTCACTCACATTTGGTGTTTCAACAGGCAAAAAATAAAGTCTGGAAACCTGCCTCTATTTGGTGCCAGAAGAATAAATCTGACTTATGAATCTTTAGTAATGAGACTTATAAAAGCTAATATACTGGATCATTGCTGGCTCTCTCCTAATGGTAACTTGGTATGCTATCCATGAGACCATGATGCAAATACATTTTAAATTTCTCTTTTAATTTTCCAGTGGCTTCATTCATTCTGAAAGTAAATGTAATATTTTAAAACAGCCAAATCATTTAAACATGAGCCTCAAGAATTAACAAGGCATTAACTATCTTGGGTCAAAACACAAGTATGCTACAAGGTGATAAGATTAATTTTATTGTGTGACATATCTGACTCAAACAAACAATTGTTAAACAGAATTTAATATAAATAGATAATAGATAGATGATGACAAGTAGATAGAAATATTTCTCAACACTACCAACATTGCTGAAAGATGTATATTGTGCAAAGATATTCTGTGCATGTTTTACTTTTTAAAACCAATATTATTACTGCATTAATCAGATTCTTCAACCATTTTCTAGATTTTAGTACATGTGAATTTCCACCAAGTTATGGCTTACAAAGAGAAGAAAATATGAGTCCTCTGCCATGGAAGGTTTGTTACCTATAAGCCCAAATGCCCTGGCACATATCCACAAAGATTTGTTTATTTCAAACATCAAACTATGAGCTAAATGATTCATAGCTTACTAAGAAATAAGAACACAATGACTACTCTAAATATTTTTTTTTTACTTTCTGGATGTTTTTGTCAAAAGAATGTTTTTCCAAGAAGAACAACAACAAAAACACCAAGAGCATTATCAATTTTCAAAGAATTAGTTAAAATATAACTGATGCTACTCCCTGGTATTTTGAATAAATATTTAAAATATTTAAAACTGTATTAGTTGAAAAACCATAAAATAGTAAAAACTTAATTCTCTTAATTTTCCACAAATTCACTAAATAAGTGAAACAGTTGGACTGTCTGTTCTGTGTCTTAAGGACTTAAAATAATATTATTTGGCTTAGAAATGGTTTTAAATGGTGAGTTAGCCTCTCCTCAGGTCAATAACAAAAACTATAATTTCTATAAGCATTCTGTATACTTATAAATAAATATAAAGCAAAATGTGACCACCTTAGAAAATACTCAGGGAAGATGCGTTTTTATAATTAATAATTTATTTTTTAATCCCAAGAACTTCCTTTGGAGCAGTTTATACTCAGGAGATTTGGTCCATATATGGTGATGGTGATTAAACTGACATTTTGGAGGTATTTTGAAATATAGAAGATAGAAATATTGAAGTACAGGTCAAGAAGAATTCATAGGCCTCAATTTTGAACACAGTTCTGCACCATAGTAAGGCAAAAATTAAATTTCTGAAATGTATGCATTTGAATTTTGGTATCTTCACCTTCCTGAACCCCAGCTCAAGGAAGTAAAATATTATGGGCAGCATTAGTTGAGATGAATCATTCATCAGTAAGGACTGTCTGCCCAGGCATCTGTGTTGGCAGCTGCCGACACCACCTTTCCTCAGCACTTCTGAAGGGAATCTGTCCAGCGAACCTGTTTGGTATTCAGAACAGAACAGTCTTTGAAGAACTTTATGTACTCCCCAAAGGCTGTTTTTCATTCTCAATCCAAAGGACCTAAACTTTCTGGCAGATATTTACTTTAATCTTTTCAGTCTGCTGTGGACTATTGCAATTACCACATTGTGCAAAGTAATAGAAAAGTAGTCTTTTGCTTGTTTCACCTGTATTTATTGACTTTCATTTCAACTGACTGCCCAACTTTACATGTATTGTTCATTTGCTGACACATTCTCTCTCTCTCTCTCTCTCTCTCTCTCTTTGTCTTGTCTCTCTCTCTCTCTCTCTGTCTTGTTACTCTTCCCCTTCATTACCAATAATTTTCACATTTCAATTAATAGCACTTACACACCTAAAAATCACATGGTTGATTGCAAAGGAAATAAGGTCATTGCAAAGCAGAGATGGAGAAGGAGTACTCTCTTTTACTAGCACTTAAAAAAAAAAGTAACAGAAGCCTAACATCCTATCAACAAGAACTACAATTTCTTCTTGTAAGAGTCAAATTAAACACATTTATTTGTTCAGCTTTTGATGGACATATGGGTGTTTTCAGAAGCATCAAGGTCAAGTATGCACATGCTGTAATCAGCCGTGCAGTATGGAACAATCTTTTCAGGGGTTGCTTTTTACTCCCAAGTATCAACAAATATTTCAAATTATTTTGTAAATAAAATATCCATGCTTTTAGAGAGTTCCACTCCACAATGGGGAAAAAAATTAGTCGACCCTGAGAACTGTACACTTTAGCCAGAAAAATAAGGAGAAAGCCAGCAGCCACAATCACAACTCAAAAACTCAAATGCATCTCCTGTCCCATTCAGGAAAGGGGCAAGACTGAAGGACAAGCATGTCAATAAAAGCTTATTAGTGATGATAAATCCTTGAGTTCCTGAGTAGGACTGCACTCATTTACAATTTAAGTTTCTCAATAAGAAATTAATTTACTTTCTAATCTTGTCATTTATTTGGTCATAGTTCTATTTCCCTTGAAGAATATCCAACATGATCTTTTAATAATATTAATTACCCTCTAAAGACAATTAAAAATGCATATTCTGTTTTCAACGGAAAGGTAGAAGCCACACAAAGAAGTATTTCATAAATAACAAGCCAATCTCTCAAAGCAGGGTAACAGCAGCCTGCTGACATTGTTTGCAATCTTTGCACAAGTAGGACAAAAAAATTATCTTTTCAGGTCCAGGGAGTTCTGAGTTTCTTTCCACCAGTGACAGTGATCAGAATGCCGAACAAAATGGGGGAGATGTCACTATTAACCAAATACCTGAGAAAAATACCTTAGAAAAAAGCTTTTATTTTGGCTCATGGTTTCAGATGTTTTAGTCCATGGTCCACTGGCTCCATTGCTTCTGAGATGAGGCAGAACATTATGGCAGAAGGGTGTGCTGGAGCAAAACTGCTCACTTTGTGGCAGCCAGGAAGGAGACAGTGAGAGAGAGCAAGGAAAGGAGCAGGGACAAGAAGGACCAAACCATGACACACCAGTAGTGACCTGCTTTCTCCAACTCTTCCCTATAGCCTACAGTTTCCATCATCTCCCAGTAGTCCATTCAGCTATCAGTGAATTAATCCACTGTGGAGATCATAGACTCATCATCTAATGACTTCCCCCAAAGCCCCACCTCTGGACAGTGCTGCTTGGGTCCAAGTCTTCTTCAACACATAAGTTCTTGAGGGACACATTCTATCCAAACCATAACACATCTAACTCATCTTGCATCCTTGACTAGAGTCAGAAGGAGAAAACAAGCTGCCAGGTAAGCCTCATGTTCCTAAGTGTGCAAGTTCAAGTTACCCCTTTCATTTGTTTTCCTTACCTTGGAAGCATCATTCTTTTCTGTGACACAAAACTTCTAAATTTCCACTCTAGATCTCCCTGCACTACTATCAAAGGTAGAGTTAATAACTGGTAACCTGCCTTTTATTAATATTTTCTTCATTTAAACGTGGTTTTATTAATTATAGTACCATTTAAACAAAGCAGGTTTCCTTTTGGCAGAACAGGTAATTAGTAGACTATAGGGGATACAGCTTGGAGCAAAAACTTTACCTTTTTTTCCTACATATTATTTCGGGCTTCTTGATTGCCTCTACACACTCACCCAAGGCATGGAAATTGATCTTCGATTGCTCTTGTCATAGTCTCTCTCTTTTACTCTCTACCTTTCTCATTCCAGGTCCTCAACTCCTTGGTTTACTTGTGCAGTTATTTGGCCTCCACACTGTCTCATTAATTTAACAGCCTCTGTGATGAGTTTTCTTTCCCCTGTATAACGGATCTCCACCCACCCACCCCCTCTCTCTGATAAATATTTCCCAATTAAAATTCATCAAAATATCCCCCTCAAAAATTACATAATTATTCATTTTTCTTTTGATAATACTAAGATGCATTAAAGATTAAAGAATAAATTAATTAGGTACTTAATTTGCAGATACAATCTATGAGGTTTTTTTTTTAAAAAATAAAGATTAGCCTTGTAAAGGAGGAGAATTAAGACTTAACAGCGATTGAGGAAAGGAACAGATTTTGTAGGTCCCTGTTCCCAGTTTTCCTGTAGGTGCCAACAGGACAATCCCCATTCTAGGAGACATCACACAGTTTCTTTGGTAGTGCAGATTGTGGCAACTTCCTTCATTAACAAACAAAAGGGAATGATAAAGAGAAAATAATGCTATGATAAGGAATAAATAAATGCCTTTTTTAGAAATTTGACTTCTTTATACTAAGGATAATAATGGGGAAACCAGATAGAATATTAGTTAAAATCAGATTTCAATGTAATGAGATCTTGTATTCAGACAAGTTACTCAATTTTTCTAAGCCTTAGTTTTATCATGTATAAAATGAGGATAGTAATCTGTCTCTTTAATAGGACTGTTGTAAAAGTTAAATAGGTATCTAGTAAAGCAGTTGCCACAGCTCACATCAGCTGCTTAATATCCAAATAATTATATTTTTGTTAAAACATATGTGTAAAAAGGTTAAAAATGACATTAACAGCTAGGTATAAATCAATAGGAAATTATCTTATAAACCTGGGTTCTTATCAACCTTTGTAATTCTTGGTATCATGTTAATCTCTAGTACTACAGGAAGTTTAAACAGCACTGCAATTCTTTTAAGGGACTATAGAACAACAGTTTATGATTGAAACAGATCATCTGCCTCTGAATTGCAAAGCATATCTAGTTCAGTATTTGGAGAATAAAGTATATTTTTAACACTTTGAAATATAAAATATTAACAGAGATGATATGTTATACAGCATTTAATTATGTTCAGTAAAAGAAATACCAAAAGCCTTTCTCTGACACATAAAATACTTTATTTAATACTTTTCAGATGGTATTAGTGATACTAATTCCAGTGCAGAATAACCTATAATTAATTTTTTAATTTTATTTTTATTGTGACTTGACAATTTAAAATAGTGTATATTTATGGAGTGCAATGTGATGTTATGATTTGTGAATACACATGGAATAATTAAATGAAACTAATTAATATACCTCAAATATTTATCTTTGTTTGTAATGAGAACATTTGAAAGTAGCTCTGTTAGCAATATTTAAATGTACAATACACTATTACTAACAGTATCTCCATTCTGTTAAATAGAACATATAAAAATAATAACATTCCTCCATGTCTGAGACTTGGACCTTTTTATCCATCATCTCTGGATTCTGTCCACTCCCCAGATTCTATAACAATTTTACTCACTGTTTCTATGCATTTATTGGTTTTAGATTCCACGTATAAGTGAGATGCTACAGTATCTGTCTTTCTGTGCCAGGCTTATTTCACTTACCACAATATTTTCTGATATTTTAGAGGTGACAAAATTTCCTCCGTTTTAAAGGCTGAGTAGTTAGTATTCCATTGTGTGTATATACTACACTCTTCATCGATTCATTTATTGAGGCTGTCTCTAACCTGACTTTTGTGACTAGTACTAAAATGAATGTGAAAATACAGACATCACTTCAACAAACAAATTTCAGATCTTTTGGGTAATACCCCAAAGAGGGATTATTGATAATCTGTTAATTCTCTTTTATAGTTTTTGAAGAACCTCCATTTTCTATTATGGCTGTACTAATTTTGATTCCGGCCAACAGTGTACTGGAGTTTCCTTTTCTCCACCCCCTCAGATACTTGTGATCTTTCATTGTTTTGATAAAAGTCATGTGAGAGGCATGAAATTTACCTTTGTAGTTTTAGTTTGTACTTCCCTAATGATCAGTAATGTTGAACATTTTTCATTTGCTTGTAAACCATTTGTATGTCTTCCTTTGTTAAATGTCTATTTGGGTCTCTTTGTTTTTACTTTGAGTTGTTTGAGTTCCTTATATATCCTAGATATTGACCCTTTTTCAGATGTATGTATGGTTTACAAATATTTCCTCCCTATCCATCAGTTGCCCCTCTACATGTTGTTCCTTTGCTGTAAAGAAGCATTTGAGTTGATTTAATACCATTTGTTTGTTTTTTTTTTATTTTGTTGCCTATACTTTTGCTGTCAGATCACAAAACCTGTTGCTCAAACCAATGTCACATAGTTTTTCCCTAGATTTTCTTCTAGTACTTTTACAGTTTCTGGTCTTATGCTTAACACTAATACATTTTGAATTGATACATAGAATGTATATTGTTGGTGTTGGGTGGAATTTCAATACACATCTGTTAGGTCAGTTTGGTGTGAACTGCTAGTCAAGTCTAATGCTTCCTGATTAATTTCTGTCTGGGAGGTCTGTCCTTTGTTGAAAGTAGTGCATTGAGGTCATTTGTATTAGAATCTCTCTCTCTTTTACATGCTTTAGTATGTGTTTTTTATGTTTAGGTGAACTGATCTGAGGCACATATATGTTTATACTTCTTATATCCTGCTGACAAATTGATATAATCTCCTTCTTTGTCTCTTTTTAGTTTTTTACTTAAATACTGGTTTGTCTTCTGTAAGTATAGCTACCTCTACTCTGATTTGTATTTGTGTGGAATATCTTTTTCCAACCCTTCACTATTAATTCATATGTGCCCTTAAAAATAATGTGAGTCTAGGCCCCACAGAGGCTGGTGTGAGTGTATCTGGGCCACAGGGCTTGACCTCCCACAGAAGTTGGAATTCACAATAGCTAAATTGTGGAACCAACCTATATGCCCTTCAATAGAGGAATGGATTAAAAAAATGTGGCATATATACACAATGTAATATTATTCAGCAATAAAAGAGAATAAAATCATGGCATTTTCAGGTAAATGGATGGAGTTATAGAAGATAATGCTAAGAGAAGTTAGCCAATCCCCAAAAAACAAATGCAGAATGTTTTCTTTGATATAAGGAGGCTGATTTATAGTGAGATAGGAAGGGGGAACATGAGAGGAATATATGAACTCTAGGTAGGGAACAGGGGTAGGAGGGGAAGGGAGGGGGCATGGGGTAATTAATGATGGTGGATTGTGATGATCATTATCCAAAGTACATGTATGAGGACACGAATTGGCATGCGTATACTATGTATACAACCAGAGATATGAAAAATTGAGCTCTATATATGTAATAAGAGTTGTAATGCATTGTGCTGTTATATGTAAATAAAAAAATTTTTAAAAAAATAATGTGAATCTTGGGGCTGGGGTTGTGGCTCAGTGGTAGAACACTCGCCTTGCACGTACGAGACCCTGGGTTCGATCCTCAGCATCATATAAAAATAAATAAGTGAAATAAAGATATTGTGTCCAACTACAACTGAAAAATAAATATTAAAAATAATAGTAATGTGACTCTCTTGTAGGCTTTACATATAATTAGATCTTTTTTTTAATATTTATTTTTTAGTTTTCGGCGGACACATCTTTGTTTATATGTGCTGAGGATGGAACCCGGGCTGCACGCATGTCAGGCGAGCGCGCTACGGCTTGGGCCACATCCCCAGCCCCCTCTCCTAAGTTTTATAGTAACCATTTCTTTACATTTTCAGTGTATATCCATAGATACTTCAGACTTGTCAATTTTTCTTATATGTGATATTTCTCTAAGTCTTTTAATCTGTGCATTTCTACTCCATCACTTTCTTTACAATCTATCTACTAAAGTCCAAAGCCATTTGATCTCGGCATTGTTGATTGCACACTCATGGTATATGTCAGCATATTCCTCTCTCTCCTCTATTTCCTGCAAATTGATTGCTAGATCCAGGGGTTTGATCCAATTCTTGAATTATTGCTGTTTTGTTTTATTCTTATTTTTTTAATCCATTCAATCACTCTCTTTTTGTAAGAAAATATCATTCATTCATATGCAAGGAAATTATTAATAGTAAGTACTTATACAGAGATTTTATTCACCACTTTCTGATTGTTTTTAGGTTCTTTGTTTCTTTTCCTCTCTTGTTCTCTTACTTTGTGTTTCAGTGGTTTTTCTGTAGTAGAGTTTTTTCATCACCTTTTTTACTTCTGTGACTAAAAAAAAAAAAAAAACAGACAAAAACAATCAGATTATGAAAAGTTTATTTGAGACTCATAGTTTCAGAGATCTTAGTCCACAAACGATTGGCTCCATTGTTTGGGACCTGAAGTGAGGCAGGACATCATGGAAGAAGAGTGTGGTAGAGGAATGTGGCTTAGGAGATGGCAGCAGGAAACAGAGAGAGCCTCACCTCATCAGGGACAAAATATAAACCCCAAATTTAACCCCCAATGATCCACCTCCTCCATCCGCACCATACCTGCCTACAGTTATCACCCAGTTAATCCTTATAAGAAGATTAATGAACTGATTGGGTTAAGATTCTCATAACCCAATCATTTGAGCTCTGAACTTTCTTCATTGTCTCACACATGAGCTGTTGGGGGACACTTTATATCTAAACCATAACATTCTACCTTTCCCCTCCAAAAGCTCATGCACATTTAACAATGTAAAATATTCTTAGTCCATTTCCAAGAGTTCTCATAGTCAACAGTTCCATCACTGCCAAAAAGTTCAAGTCCAACGCCCCTGTAAAAATCAAAAGTTACATATAACCAATATACAAAGGCACAAAGTATACATTTCCATGCAAAGAAGTAGGGGCATAGAAATAATGGATGGGACCAAAGCAAGACTGAAATCCAACAGAGTAAACCAATCCTGTAGCTTCATGCCAGAATCTGGGGCACATGTCATTGTGATGTTCTCTCCAAAGGACTTTTGAATGGCTTTGCTTGCTGAAGTTCAGGTGGCCTCTCTCCTGGCTTGTTTCTGCTCAGTTCCTGCAGCTTTCCTTGGCAAAGGAAATTAATTAATTAATTGATTGATTAATTTGGGGGTCTCCACTGCAGCTTCAGCTTCTTCCTCACATCTTCACACATCACCCTTTTGGGAGTAGCCCTCAGGGACGCCAACCCTACTGTACTTTGCCAGGCCTCCCAAGCCTTCTTTGAAATCTTGGTAGAAACCTCCATGACCCCCTAATTCAACATCCTGCAGAATCCGCACCATGTGATTAATGCCAAGATCTGCCACCATCAAGTCTCCTGGGACTATGGCTTCAGTCTTCTTTGAGTGCCTAGGTTGTGAACATGGTGAAACAACTCCTAAGTCAAAGACAGGGTGTCCCACTGATCTCTTCTCAAGGAAATTTTTACTTTTATACCTTTCAGCCTGAGATGGGTGTGATCTTGTCAATTTCTGAGATTCCCTCAGGCCATCTTTCTTATTGTCTCTGGGCAAAGCATTTAGCACTTCTTTAGTGGCTGTAATATCTTTAACAACTATATACATATTCCTTATTTCCAGTTTTACAGTTTTGTGGCCAAATATGACTTTTTACAATAAACTTGTCTAAAAGTTACCAGTGATACACATTCCACCTGCTAAGCTTGTGCTGTCTAGATATTTACTCTGCCAGATTGTCTATCACCTTTAAATTTAGCCTCAAAGAAAATCTCAGGAAATGGACCAAATGTAAACAACTTCATAACCAGAATATAACATGATGGCCTCTAGTCCAATTTCCAGTAGAATCCTCATTCTGTTCTGAAACTTCATGAGTTCCATCTTTGCTGTCCAATTTTATCTGGTCTTCTGAACTTCCACCAGAATTGTCCATTAAGCTCTGCTTACAATAACCTAAAGCTTTTCCAGCTTTGCATCTCTAAACATCTCAAAATTGCTCCCACAAATTCCAAAAGGCTCCAAAATCTTCTAAACCACTTGTTTAGGTTAGTCACAGCAATAACTGCACTTCAAGGTGCCAATTTCTGAGTTAGTCAGCTTTTTCTCTGCTATAACTAAAAGTCCAAACAAGAACAATTCTAGAGGAGAAAAAGTTTATTTTGGGCCTCACAGCTTCAGAGGTCTCAGTCCATGGTTGGCTCACTCCATTGCTCTGTGCTGGAGAAGAGGCAGAATATAATGGCAGAAGAATATGGCAGAGGAAAGCAGCTAAAACATGGCACCAGGAAGCTGAGAGAAAGAGAGGACCTTGAACAAAATAGTCACACCCCCAATGACCCAACTCTTCTAGCCATACCCCACCTGCCTATAGTTACCAAGTAGTTAATCCCTCTCAGGGAATTAATGCACTGATTAGGTTAAGACCCTGTTAATGCAATAATTTCACCTCTAAACTTTCTTGCATTGTCCCACACATTGATTTTGGGAGACACCTCTTATCTAAACCATAGTAGAAGCTTTGAATACTTTTTATTTTTGTTTCGTAATTCTACTAAAGATTTCTGCTTTGTGGCTACCAAATGGCTTATGGCCTTAGCCTAGTTAATGCTAATAACAATGTAACTTTGATTGCATAAGAGTTTACACTTTTATTCCCCCCCACACACACATTTTCTATTTTTAAATCAGAATTTACATCATTTTATTCTGATTTGTGGATAGTTCCTAGTTTAAGTGTCTGTGGGGACTAGTAGGGACTTCCTATTTCATCATCTTGTTGATGTTGCCTCCAAACTGACTCTCTCATAACTATTCAACTAAGAATTACATTGATAAATGCACTAAAGTAATAAAACATGATAATAGCAAATTAAATCTTGCAAAAATTATCAGAATTATAACTAGCATGATAGATATACACCCAGAAAGGAAGCACACATCCACAGATGAATCTTCTACATTGAAGGTAGAGTGGGTCAATAAATGTTGCATCACAGAAAACAGTTCTGCATTGTCCACATACCCACTTAGGTCCATCTTCCCTTTTTAAATGCTCAGTGTTTAAAAGCATCAAATAATACCAGATGGTTAGGGTGAAAATTGATTTAGTAGGCTTTAAATATTGAAGATCTCACTTAAATGTCATAATGGGAAAAATTTTCAAAAAACATCACATTTAAAGAAAACATTTGCCACAGTAAAACAAAAATGACTAATGTCTATAATAAGCTCCTCTTAGAAATAATTTTTGAAAAGGGCAAAAGAAACAAAATGACAGAAATATGGGCAAAAATATATGAAAAATGAGTTTACATGAAGGGAAAGTGAATAGTTTGAAAACATGAAAATATGATTGATAATTTTTTAAATTATTGAATAGTCAAATATGGTGATGGCCATTATTGATCAGCTTATGGAAACAAAGGAACTGCCACCTAACTTTTGTGGAAGGGTAAGGCGATTTGGTCTGTGTTCATCTGATGAAATATTGAGTTGTTTCATAATGTTGTGCTTGAAAAAGAGACCAGTATCTTAGACACATATATTATATTTAGGATTTACTAAAATATATTCATGCAAATAATTTTTGATAAGTACACATATTGAAATAAATTTAAAAAACAAATAATACCAGTTTAATTTAGATTTTGTAACATCAATTTATAAAATCCCTTCTGCTATAGGATGTTAAACCAAATCCTCATGGATCAAGGAAGGAACCTTAAGAGGACACTGTCCAACTCAACTTCCAGTCTGAATCCTCAATGAAAGACGCTCTGTTCTGATTTTGAAAACTGCCAACAGCCGAGTGATTTCACAACTTTCCTCAGGTGGCAACCGCTTCAGTATTTAGTCACATTTCCCTTAAGTAGTTCTTCCGTTGTCTCACCTAGTTCCTTCCTTGTACTCCCTCCTCTTCCTTCTCCCTTTCTGCTTCTTTTATTCCTCTTCTTCCACGAGAGCATTACATATGTTTAAGTCACTTTACCTGGACTGATACAGAGAAGGAGCTCTTAACTAAATGAAGAGAAAAGTTAAAGACACTTTAGTCATATAAATCTGAGTACAAAATTCTGACTATTGAAAGTTCAGCATATCTGGTGGGATATAAAAATGATAAAACATTTTTAGTGTTTTGTTGAAACTAAAGCAAAAAAGCACAATATGGTTCTCATCAATGAAGTCTTGAGTTGTTCTATTGGAGTTTCTGAACTTTTAAATCCATAAATATTCTGCTGCCAATTAAATCACATTATTTATTTCTCCCTCACTCCTCTTAATTTCTTAATTCTGTTTTAACATGTCTATTGTTATTCTCTTGATTTCCTTAGTCGTTTGCTATTCATTTCTCCTTCTATGTCTTAGCTTACAGAAATTATTACTAATGGATATGTTACCCACTGACAGTTTTAGAGCATATCATTTAGATTTTCTGTGCCTCTCATTTTTCATTTTCTAAAACTTATCTTAATGACATTGACCACCAGACCTCCCTAAGCAGGCTATGAAACTCATTACTGTTGATAAGACATAGAACTATTATTTTGGGTAAAAATATTCATGGCTTGCATCTGTTATACTATTTTATTATATTCCAAAGAGTTTTCTTTTTATGTTAAGAAACAAAGTCTTCCTTGACATTTTAAAATGTATTATTTCACTTTGAGACAGTTTTCTCCTAAACAAATAAATACAACTAAACAGTCTTATATCTAAGATGGTAATAGAATATTATCATAGAAAACAATTATCTAAAACAAAGACTTTTCAAGCCCAGAATTCAAGTATGTATGCTGTAAATGACCATTGCTGCTCAAAGGAGTATAGACATCATTATGATTGAGAGAAAAGTGGATAAAGGGTGATTCTACATCTTGGCTGAGTAGCCTCGTAGAATTATGAGAGCTTTATTTTGAATAATAGGGGCAGCTATTGGAGGGTCTAAGGTGTGTACTGGAGGTCTAGCCTGAGTTTGCCATATACAGTATAAAGTGAGTTTCTTCCAGTGTACTTGGATTGGAAGATAGCTCTTTCTGCCTTAAGCCCAATTGGATTTTTCACAACTATATTCTTAGCACCCAGAAGAGTGTTTTGGGCATAACTGTTGAGTGAGGTTAGGATTCTTGTTCTGTATAACAGATTGGGAAATGTAGCACTAGATGTCCATAATACTCAATGCTCATTTACAAACAAACAAAACACAAACAGAATTTGAGATATCACATAGCGGCAACAAAATGGTTTAACTTGCTATAATTTTTTTTTAAAAAAATGAAAATTTTCTAAAATATTACTATTTCAACAATAAAATTGGGGAGTGAGATCTAATGATGATAAGTGTCTTATTTAAAGGCTACAGGAATAGTTCTATAATTTATGTGTGTGTGTGACAAAAGGATATTCATGCACTATGTAGGATGATATTTCTTGTCTAATTCACAAGTGTTCAAACTGAATACCACAGGACCAGTAAGATTGTATGAGTCAAGCTCTCTCATAGTGACTATTTTCTTTTTGGGGTATAAATAAAACTATCAAGTTAACAGTTCTCATTTTGAGGATAGGCAAAGAAGAGAAAGGAGAAGGGAATAACAATGACTTAAAACAAAATGACAAAGAATAAACAAACAAAATTTATTCATGTGATATGGCTTCAAGGTAATTAATGCAATATTATATATAAACATAAAAAGATTAGCTTTAATTAGAAATTTACTTTTAATAAGTATGCAACATAATTACACTATATAATTAACTTTTTGAATTTAAATAGGTCTCACTACTCACACAAAATAGAGTATGTAGTGTTTTTGTTTTGGGTCTTACAATAATTTCTGCATGCCTTATTTCATCCATATTTTGCAGAGACCTCTCTATTACTATCAACACACTACCTTATTGCCAGGATTTATTTAAGCAACATTCATGGCAGAGACAAATTATTTAGCCACAGTATTCTAAGCAAATCTCTTTATTTCATTTTGTTACAGAGAGTGCTTCTTAGCTTCTGGGTGTTTTTCTTCCAGTTAAAGATGTCTAAGCCTAATAAATTTTAAATGTAGTCTTCCATTTCTTCAAGACCAAGTAAAAATAGATGAGAAATGATTCTACATAGGACATTTATACAATTTGTATAATAACAGAAACCTTTCATCCAGTTAGTCATTTTACATATGCCTGGCAAATAATTTTAGTAAAACGAGCAATCCAAAGATATATTATTCCACTGGGTCATTTGATAACAACATCGCTTCAAACCAGATGTCATGATGGGTTGAGGAGATGCAACACTGTCCTTGGGAACTTGACTAAATTTTGTTAAAGGCACAAAGTATATAACAATCTTGCTACAGAAAAATAGCAGAAGAATTAAGGAAAGACCTCCAGATATATAAAAGCATAAACATGCATACATTCTGCAAGAATACATTATAAAAAATATTTAAACACTTCTTTGAAATGATAGCAGTCATTCTTACTTGAGAAATACAAAGAGCTTTATTGACAGCGACAGTTTCCTCAGGAAAGACACACACAGCAATCCTGGAAACCACAGGTTGAAGATGTGGAGCTATGTGGTAGAATGTCCCAACTTCTACACTGCTGCTTTAAATAGAGCCACCCTCCTATCAGAAACATCTCTTTTGTGCTTCATAGACATGAAAAGTAAACACTGGCATTTGACCTGCCAACCATTTTGGAGCTAATTTTCTAGAGCAGCTAGCATGACCTTAGTCCATTTCAGCTAAAGAAAAAGAAATCTTCCCCAACTCCAAATATGACAGAACCATTGATTATCTTAAATTTAATGTTTGAAATAATTTGAACTTTAATGTGACTGTAGAAGTTTATAAAGCTTTTTAGTGGTCACACCTATGAGTTGCTTTTGATCTTCTAGTCATAAGCTTTTGATGAAATGCCTTAAAACCAGGTTGTAGGGACTGAGGAGGATTGTAGCTATTTTTAACAGGTACTAGTTTATCTCTTTCAAGACTTTCAAAGATTTTCAATTTTTTTCACCCTGGGATATCAAAATTCTACTAATGCAAAAATACTGTGCAGTTTTTCTCAGGGCTGAATTCTGGCACCCAATTGATTGACCATCAGACAATGCTATTATCAGACATCAGGGATGAGGTTCTAAGTTTCACTGTGTTGCCAACCTATCTAACTCTCCTACCTTTTAAAATACAATGTATCATAAAGTGAATTTCTACTGTGTATCAACTAATGTAAATGAGAAAAAAGTTATTAAAATAACATTAATCTCAGTGATGCAGGACAATAAATAGGGAAAAAGAAAACTAAAAGCTGGATAGTAATAAGAAATCTAATAACATAGAGTTCTTTTAAATTCTAATGAATTAATTTGGTAGACCCAAAATATTATGCAAAGCCATGAGTAATCCTTTCCTATACCAAGTGTTTTGATATAATATATTGTTCAGTAGTCATAACTCCATGACACAGGTACTATTATTATTTGCATATTGTAGATAAAAACAAAGATTTAATGAATCTAAGTTACTTGTTCAAAAATCACATGACAATTAACACTGTAAAACCTTAATACAACACTTTTGTCTCTAAACCTGTCTGCTTAACCACAGTACTCAATGCCCCCAGAGTATCTAGACGCTATCATAATGCATTAGTCAATGTGTTTTTAATTTTTTCCTGTGCTGTCTTTCATCTTATGATCTTGTTTGATACAAGATCAACATTAGAACAAATAAAAATTTAAAAATCTTTTTAAAAAGATCAACATTGTACCAAGTATAAGCAAAACCAGAGAACACAACTTAAATTCTTCACATTAAAAGCAAGAAAAAAAAATGAATCTCAGGCAAATGGGAATGCAAAACTGTGGAATCTCTGCCTGCATCCCTCTGGCCTCACAGAAATTCTGATCAAGCCATGGATGGGATGCACAAGCACAGGGAACTAAATTGGGCTCAGGCAGTTGACACATGTCCACACTCAGCTTGAGAGCAGCCACATGTCTTTTCATGCTGCCAAGACTCATGCATAGCACTGAAAAGCAGAGGCCTTGGATGGATATCATAATCATGAGGAGATGACTTCATGCTAAAGTATGGCACCAACTGTGGACTCAGACAAGGATACAGAAACTTCAACAAAAGCAATCACAGAGATGAATCAGACAAGGACCAGTTACCTCCCTCTATCCAATTCTATGATTGTCCATAGGCCCTCAGTTTTTTAGGCCATACCAGGAGAGAATGCAAGAGAAGGGAAAACCTTATTTACTAAATTTAAAATGAATTTAATTTGGAGAACATAGAATTGGGTGACAGTACATTTTTTACCATATAAGTATTTAATGCAGACATTAGGTTTAGATAGATAGAGTTACAATATTTCCATATGCAATCACACAGCTTTGTGTACCTCTTTATAAAGAATTATTGTTTACCTGATTATATTTTTAACTTTTTTTCTCACTTGCATTTACACGGTTGTCCATTATTTTATGCTGTTAAGACCTGGGTGAATTCTCGTATCAGATTGTGGATTGTACAGAACATTTTGGAGCATACAATGGAAAAGAAAAATAAAGAGTAGATTGATTAACACTTATAGGTACTTTATTTGTGAAACTTGCCAGTGAAATGGCATGACAGTACACAAAGGAAAATATACTGTTACATTGTACATGCATGCAATTTCGTGCCTCTAGGAATTCATTTGAAAATAAAGTGTAATTGATAAGTATAGTCTAGAAAGGAAAAAAGCAAGTCATTCACTTCTTTCTTAATAAAAAGTCAGATTCACTTTTCACTATTTGAGACTATGGGATTTAATCATGCTAATATAGAAAAACAAACATTTTTAGTCTTCTCAAAGCTTTATTTAATTGATGTTAGTATTAAAATCGGTTGTCAAATATCCATAAGTTCATTTCAATCTCTTGTGCACTGTAAAGACTTTGTAAAACTAAGAAAGTTTACAAATGATTTTCTCTGTAATTGCTTTTCTATCTATGTTATTAGGTTTCTTTGCTAAAAATTCTTTAGGAAATTTTTCAGATTCATGATAGCAGAAAGGACAAACTTTTTGGCTATTGCCATTCCCACCTTGGTATAACTACCCTGTTATCAGGAGATAGTCAGTATTATGCAAAATGGTTAAAAGAAGAAGAACACAAAGATCCAAGGAGACAATGGACAGTGCACACACTGGCGCTGTAAGTGACAGGTACTATTGCTGGGGAAGGTTTAAGCCATCTACTCAAGCAATGCTGGATGAATAAATAATAAATGCTTACGGTGGGAGAAAATGACTGGTTTTTGCTAATGAAATTAAGAAGTTTAAACTAAGCTACTTTATGAACTTGAAAAACTGTCTTTTAGTAAGTGGATTAACTGCATTAATGGTTTTAGCTGCATTAATCTCCATTTTCTAAACCAATCAAGTTTTAACAATTTGAAACATGACATGGTCTAGGTCATCTTCCAACTGCAGCAGCAGTAAGTTTTTTAAAATTATTAAAAAGAAAGAAGACATTTACTCACCTCACTCATTGCAAGACTGGGAAGCAAATGCTTTACATAAAATCCCTAGTGAGTATAATACTGATCATCTCAGTTTTGAGATAGTTTTAAAGCCTAATATATTGGTAGGAAAGCAAAATGTTGATGATTCAAACATCAACTTGAAGAATGAGTTTCTATAATCCATTCATTTATAGGAATTGAAAAGTTACCTATTTCTTTCTGAGATTAAGCATTAATAAATCTGTACATACAGATTAGCATATTATCTGAATTATTGCATTATACTTTAAAATGTGAAGAAATTGCTAAAATATTTTACATTATTAAATTCATTAAATGCTAGTTAAAATAAAGCCTACCATTAACAGATATAATCATCCTATATTCAGAATAGACATCTGATGAACTTCACTCTAATAAAATTATTTTAATAGAATATGAGTATATAAATCTACTCCCTTAATCTATTAAAAACTTACATTTCCCCAAATATCTGGGAGTTTACCCTTAAATATTAAACAGTGGTAGGATTTTCTTTAAGGTCATTGATAAAACAAGAGTAACAAGCACTTCTTAATTCTGTTCAAGATAGATGTCCTATCGAATTTAAAACAAAAAAATTTATGGTGTTTGAAAAAAATTTTAATTACATTTTTAGGTGCAATTATCTAGATAGAAGACCTATAATCCAAAGCAATGAAAAGCAATGATAGAAACCCCATAATAAAAGCAATAAACAGTCAGATGATTAAAACTTATAAGAGATTTCAGCAAGGTAATAAATCCAAAACCAACATACACAGCTAAGAGCTAAGACTCCATATATGAAATTTATAGGTCACTGCAATTATTATATTAGCTATCTGTTGCTGGTTAAAAAATTACTCAAAACTCAGTGGCTTTAAATAGCAGTGTTTATTATCTCTCAGATGCCATAAGGTGGACATGTGAGTGTAGCTGTTCTCATTCAAAGGCTGCAGTCAAAGGGTTAGTCTGGTGTAGTCATCTGAAGTCCCTACCAGGAGATGCTCTGCTTCCAGCTTCACTTTGGCGGTTATTGGCAGGATCCAGGTGCTCACTGACTGTTGGCTAGAGGTGTCCCTTGGTTCCTTGCCACAGAACTTCACCAGAATGATGGTGCTGGAGAGCCAGAGGGAGTGAGTGCAGTAAGAGCAGCACAAATATCTCAGCCATTGTTTTTGAAGATAAAAATTAGCATATGTTCTGATTTTTAAAATTTCCCTAGTAAACTAGGAAAGAACAAAACTTTAATGGACTTAAAGAAACATTTTTTTTAAACAGCATCAATTTTTTATTATATTGCAGTCTTTTAGAACCTAATCATAGAAATGATATTCTATCACTTTTGCCATAATTAGTTTATTAAAGCAAGTCCCCCCGTCCAACATTCATGCAAGTGGAAGGGGACTGCACCAGGGCATTACTGCCAGAAGGGACAAACCATTGCCAGACACCTTAGACACAGCCAACTATAGCTATGCAGAAGAAAAGCAATGCTTTAGTTCTAGTTTTTCCTGGGTCATAGAAGAAGTGTGCTTATAGCTAAGCATGGAATTGTCTTCATTTTGTCTGGTTTCACCACTGGTGCTATATATACAGGTTATCCATAGAAGGCCTAGTTTATATCTATTGTCCCAGTACACCATCTAATTATTGTCACTTTTCATTCCAAAAGGGTCCCAGGTTAGACAACAAGTTAAATGGCCATTCTATATAATCCTTACCGGGGACCCTAGTTAAGCTTGTCAGATCTTAAACAAAAGCAGAGTTCCCTTCTGTACAGATGAGGGACACATTCCTATAGAGCCACTAGGATCTCCAAACAAAACAAAAAATTCATGGTGTTTGAAAATATTATGTAAATTATGCTCCCTCCATGCCCAATAGGCAGCAATCACATAAGTCAAAGTGATCTTTGGCTCTCTTTCTCAAAAACTAATCACAAAGTTATTAATTTTTAGGTCTCTTAAGAGTGAAAAATTGTTACATTGACAGACAACAGTAGGTATCAATCTCCATGAGGAAATTTTCTAACAAAGTTTCATAATACTTACACCTCAATCAATTTTCTCACTGTAATGATTACCCACATATCACTGAATATCTTCAATCCACTAATGGTAGAACTGAGGAGAATAATTAATAAAAGACATGGTCTCTAATTTGAAATGTTTATGGTATCTTTTATAAAGGTAAAGCTCAGAGATGTCTACCAAAAATATCATGAATTAAATTATACACAGCAAATGTGATTATTTTATGTTTGTTTCAAAACAGCTAGTAGAAAGAATTTTGAATGTTCCCAGCTCACAGTAATGATAAATACCTGAGATGATGGATATCAAATTACCCTGATCTGATCTTCACACATTGTATACATTATTGAAATGTCACACCATAGCCATAAATATGAACAATTACCATGAGTAAATTAAAAATTTAAAAAGGTGTTTTATACAATTTTAAAGATAGCTATTTTAGATTAATCAGACTAAATTATATAGGGTAAATTAGAAAAAGATCAAAAGCAGGGAGTACAGTCAATCAGTTTATGTGCTTAAAAAAAGATAAGGAAAATGACTAGATAAAGCAGAAAAGATGACAGATGCAAATAACAACAACAAAAAAAGACTAACAGGAGTGGGAATGTAGCTTAGTGATACAAAGCTTGCCTAGCATGTCCATGTATGTTTGTACATGGATGTACAATGAATCCTGCACATACATGCATTTGCATAGTTTTAAAATAACAATAATAGAAAGTTGATCAATATAGTAAAGCAAGCAGACTGGAGAGGAGAGAAAAGGAAAGGAAAGTTCTATTTTTTATATGAACTTTTTTTTTATTACTTGTTCAAAACATTACATAGCTCTTGACATATCATATTTCATACATTTGATTCAAGTGGGTTATGAACTCCCATTTTTCCCCCATATACAGATTGCAGAATCACATCAGTTACACATCCACGTTTTTACATACTGCCATACTAGTGTCTGATGTGTTCTGCTGCCTTTCCTATCCTCTACTATCCCCCCTTCCCTCCCCTCCCATCTTCTCTCTCTACCCCATCTACTGTACTTCATTTCTCTCCCTTGTTTTTCCCCCTTTCCCTTCACCTCCTCTTATATGCAATTTTGTATACCGATGAGGGTCTCCTTCCATTTCCATGCAATTTCCCTTCTCTCTCCCTTTCCCTCCCACCTCTCATCCCTGTTTAATGTTAATCTTCTTCTCATGCTCATCCTCCCTGCTCTGTTCTTAGTTGCTCTCCTTATATCAAAGATGACATTTGGCATTTGTTTTTTAGGGATTGGCTAGCTTCACTTAGCATAATCTGCTCTAGTGCCATCCATTTCCCTGCAAATGCCATGATTTTGTCATTTTTTAGTGCTGAGTAGTACTCCATTGTGTATAAATGTCACTTTTTTTATCCATTCATCTATTGAAGGGCATCTAGGTTGGTTCCACAGTCTAGCTATTGTGAATTGTGCTGCTATGAACATCGATGTAGCAGTATCCCTATAGTATGCTCTTTTAAGGTCTTTAGGGAATAGTCCAAGAAGAGGAATAGCTGGGTCAAATGGTGGTTCCATTCCCAGCTTTCCAAGGAATCTCCATACTGCTTTCCAAATTGGCCGCACCAATTTGCAGTCCCACCAGCAATGTACAAGTGTACCCTTTCCCCACATCCTCACCAGTACTTGTTGTTTGACTTCATAATGGCTGCCAATCTTACTGGAGTGAGATGGTATCTTAGGGTGGTTTTGATTTGCATTTCTCTGACTGCTAGAGATGGTGAGCATTTTTTCATGTACTTGTTGATTGATTGTATGTCCTCCTCTGAGAAGTGTCTGTTCAGGTCCTTGGCCCATTTGTTGATTGGGTTATTTGTTTTCTTATTGTTTAATTTTTTGAGTTCTTTGTATACTCTGGATATTAGGGCTCTATCTGAAGTATGAGGAGTAAAGATTTGTTCCCAGGATGTAGGCTCCCTATTTACCTCTCTTATTGTTTCTCTTGCTGAAAAAAAAACTTTTTAGTTTAAGTAAGTCCCATTTGTTGATTCTTGTTATTAACTCTTGTGCTATGGGTGTCCTATTGAGGAATTTGGAGCCCGACCCCACAATATGTAGATCGGAGCCAACTTTTTCTTCTATCAGGTGCAGAGTCTCTGATTTGATATCAAGCTCCTTGATCCATTTTGAGTTAACTTTTGTGCATGGTGAGAGAAAGGGGTTCAGCTTCATTTTGTTGCATATGGATTTCCAGTTTGAAAGGAAAGTTCTAAGGCAGGAGATTGATCAAATTATGTTATGTGCATGTAAGAAAATGGCATAATTATTCTCACTAATTATAATGCACCAATTTTAAAAAATACGAGCAGAACATTGTAATTAATTGGTCTTGGGTGTTGAACAAGAGAAAATAAACAAAAGGCAACGTCAGGATCAAGCCTGAGTAACCAAAAACTAAAGTAAGTAATCAAATTGAGAAATGTCTAGGGAAATAAGTCTATTATTTCCATTCTTCTTGAAATACTCTGTCACCTCAGTTTATTTCCTTAACTTTTAGTGAAATGTGAATCTTCAGAATTTTTCCTGTATCATAAGAAAAAGATGTTTTTATAAGGAAAAAAATATTATTCCACCAACAGAGAAAGAAATTAGCAATTATATTTATAATTTTCACGCCAACTCAGGATGATGGAAATAACTAGAAGGACCTGTAGCAAAATTCAGAGCACAGGCGAGTTCTTATGCTCACTTCAAACCAAATGCTAACCTGAAGGAATCCAGTATGAATATAGCAAGATTTTCAGATCTCTCAAGAGAAAGCAAAATACAAATTTTAAGTACGTTGTCTAACCAGACTTCCTTTTTCAATTGTCCACTTGAAATCCAGAAATTTGACTCTTTTTTTTAGAGAGAGAGAGAGAGAGAGAGAGAGAGAGAGAGAGAGAGAGAGAGAGAGAATTTTTTAATATTTATTTTTCAGTTTTCAGCAAACACAACATCTATATTTCATGTGGTGTTGAGGATCGAACCCAGCACCGGGCGCATGCCAGGTGAGCACATTACCGCTTGAGCCACATCCCCAGCCCCCAGAAATTTGACTCTTAATGTAGTTATAATATTCATTCCTTTTGTTTACAAGACTTAAGAATAGTGAAATTAAACCCAAAGAGATAAATACCCAAGGGAACTGGCAGAAAATTTTACGATATTTATGATGCATATTTAAGAAAGTGTAGCAAAGCAATTGATTTCTGACATTTAAATATACACAATTTTATATACTTAATTGATAAGGAAGGACAATAATTTCCAAGTGAATATTTCTTGGTTAGTGTAATCTCTAGGGCTAGGGCTGGTGAATTTACAACTAAGTAAAGCTTCATGGGAATGACTGAATTTTTTGGTGGTGTCAGTTGGTAAAGACACAGTCATGAATAAAACAGACCAAAGACCTGACCAATTGAAGAGGACATTCTTGTCCAATAGTGCTTATTACAGTAGTAAAAGCAATAATGAGCTCCAGTGATCTGTTTGGGACTGAGTAAGGATAAGCTGACATTTCTTAAGTTATGCCTTTCTTCCCAAAAGAAAATTTGAAATGTATAACTCTCTGGGTGTCTTACTTGGGGCTAACATTTTGTATGCATTAGTTAAAGGCTGCCCTTATCTTACAACATTCTTGGAAGTGAGTCATTATTATTCCTAATTTACACATGAGTAAATAAAGGATCACAAATATTGTGCAACTTGTCTTGAATTATTTTGCTATTAAGTGGTAGAACCAAGTCCCTAAGTTCCATATATGTGTATTTATTAATTTATTTAACTTTCAAGATTAACTATAATATTAATTTCTAGAGAATTTCTGTTGAGAGCCACAGCCGAAGGGGCCCCAGCAAACTTCCAGCTGCCGGCTCATAGCGGCCCCAGCAACATCTAGCTGATTGGCTCCTCTGCGGTGATGCTCATTGGGCTGTTTCCCTGCCCTTTCAGACCACAGAGCTGTTCATTGGGGGACTTTTTTTGGCTCCGCCCACTCGACCCAGCCAATCAGCCTCAAGAGCAGGAGGATGGGGGGGAGGTGGTGAGGCTTGTGTTTGAGGGAGAGGCTTGTGGGAAGCCGGAAGCCGGTGGTGGCAGTTGGGGCTCTGAGGGTTTTTCCTGAGGAGCTGTTTTGTTTGGCCTGTGTGGTTCTAAAAATAAAGTTAGTTTCTTTTGACAAGAGGCTCCTGATTGTGCCCAGCCATATTAACTATAATATTAATTTCTAGAGAATTTCCACTACAACTTATGGCTTTTTCATTATTTATTCCCTTATTTGTGTATTATTTTATTAAATAAGCTTGAAACCAACTTCTGTGATGAGCTCTAAAAAAATATAAAAATTAATAAAGCTTTGTTTCTGCCCTTGCTGAATTAAAATCTAATACAAAGAGAGGGATGAGGGATGTGTGTGTGTGTGTGTGTGTGTGTGTGTGTGTAAAATGTTATAGGTGCTAAAGTAGAATTATGTGCAGGTAATACTCTAATAACATAAGAGATAGGCATAAATTCTTATTGGGAGGTCAGACTTCACAAAAGTCTGCTTGTGTTGAGTCTAAAAAATATAATTTACTAGATAAATGAAGGAGAAAACCATCAAGGACACAAGAAAATCATAGAATAAATTACATTAGAAAATGAGCATCATTTGGTAGATATTGTATATGGGCTAAACTGATTTCAAGACATGAATAGGGCCTAGGTTATGAAAGATTTTCTTTTACATCATTCTAAATATTCGGGCTTCTCTCCAGTGGTCTTTAAAATGTTTTAACTTAAGGGATAATACAACATTAATTGTGATTTTAAGTATCATTCTGCGGCAAAGAAATCTTGAAGGCAAAGGGGTAGATCTAGTTAGGAAAGTATTTCAATAATACAGGAACAAATGAATAGTACCTAAACTAAACCAGTACATGCATAGTTAAAAGAGAGAATAGATATGAGATATGAGTGAGGTAGTATTGTCAGATCCTAGTCACCAGCCATATTGTAGAATTGAGAGCAAAGGAGAGGCTGAGGATAACTCCAGGCTCCGAGTTCAGTATAAAATATTTCAGCAGTAATTCATGTATACAAGGAATGCAGGAGAAATATCAAGTCTACAGGGAAAGTTACGGTTTTGCATGGATTGATTTTAGGATATCTATTATATACCCAACTGGCAGATACCCAGTTTAGTAGGCTATTAGAATATAGGTGTAAAGTTCAGAAGAAAGGCACTCTAAATGCTTGCCCATTCTGTTCTTGACCTGATGTTTCTGAAATGTGGTCAAGATTTTTTTAATCTTAGCTTCACTGCCTGCTTATATAAAAATAAGTTTCTCAATTTGCTAGAAATCTAATCAGTTCACCTTCCTCTCGGTGATGACAGGTTTGGTCTAGTTGATTTGAAGAAGCTATTGTGGTCAGTAAACCAATCCTAAAATACAATTAGAGTTCATCTCAGGTCTGCCATTCATTTTCAATGTGACCTTAGGCCACTTATTTAACTTGCTTGTGTTTTAGTGTCCCCAGAGCAAAATGCAAATCATAGAGTACAAGCTGACATACCAAGCTAAGGAAAAGAAAACTAATATAAACTTTACTAAAGTGCTCAGTAAATAGAAAATCTTATATAAATGCTAATACAAATATATTCTTCCATTTTCTCACACTGTCAGTAATAGCTTACAAAGGAGATAGGAAACAAGCATAAAGTATTTAGTTGAAAAGTGAAAGAAAAAAATGGGATAAAATACATACACAACTCCCTCTAATGTATTATCTATTTATTATCTGGCACTTTTGACCAGTGGCTACTATAATGATTATGAATTGCTATGAGTTATTGGGATTGAACTGTGAAATTATTAGCCCGTATTCTATCTTAGGGAAAACTACAGTCCTACCTGAGCACTCTGCTATTTACTGCATGTGGAAACCAAACTCGTTATCGTGTGTTTTCAGAAATGTATCTAACTTGTTCATTGAGGTAAGGCTTCATGTTCAAGTGAAATTTTTAGCCATAAGCAGCTGCTCAAAGAGGTAGAAATCAGAGAATTCCTGGCCAGAGAGGAAGCCAACCTGGAGACATCTGTGTTCACAGCCCTGAACAACTATGGTGAAGTCCAAAGTCTGTGATGGAGGAAATTGTGTAAAAAGAAATTTTTCTAGATGTTGTTCTTGATATACAAATTTCCTCTTTCTCTCCACTGCTCTCCTTGCTGCCTCTCTTGACTTTCTCTGGTAGAGATTGAGGGTGTGGAAAAAGTAGATGAGCTAAGGAGTCAAAAGAGGTGACCTTTGGAAGAGTACTTAGTGCCAGATGTGCTGTTTCTAGATAGAATTCCCATGTTATTCTTAGTTTAGAATTCTTTGAAGCTTTCACCTGCACCAAATTAAAAAAAAAAAAAAAACTACTCTTCCAAGTAATTTATTTGTTGAAATATTTATTAAATACCTGCGATTCAGACATGGTGCTGTTTTCTGTGATTTGAAAAAAAAAACAGAAATTATCAAGGGAATTCAAAATAATATATAAATAATAAGAAAAGCAATAAAATTTTGTTGAGGATTCTACATTCAAGGTATTGTACTATTTGTTACTTATATATTATTTTACTATTTCAGGCTCATGGACTCATTTGTGTGTGTGAGTGTGTTTGTATATATATACATATGTGTATATATGTCTGTATATACATACGTGTACCCTTGGGCTGCCATAACAAATTGCCATGGATTTGGTGGCTTACAACCGAAAGGAAGTCTGGAACTTTCTCACAGCTCTGAAGGTCAGAAGTCCAATATGAAAATACTGTCATAGCAGGTTCCTTTTGGTGGCTCTGAAAAAGAGTCAGTATCATGCCTCTCTCCTACCTTTTAGGGGTTGCCCAGCAATTTTTGGTAGTCCTTAACTGGTAGGTGCATTACTCCAGACTCTACCTCTATCTTCACCTCCTTTTCTCTGCTATGTACTCTATGTGTCCTTTTCTGTCTGTGCTAAGAAGCTCCTGTTGAATTGAGGGCCAGTCCTAATCTAGTATATATTACCTTAATTACATCTTCAAAGATTCTACTTCCAAATAAAGTCACATTCTGGGGTGGGCATATAGTAAGTAATGGAGTGATTGCCAGCATGTGTAATACCCTGGATTTAAGCCCCAGGACTACACACATACACACACACACACACACACACACACTCACACACATCAACAAAAACCAAATAAGGTCACATTCGAGGTTTCAGGTGGGTATGAATTTGGGGAAAAACTAACCCGTTCACTATAAAGTAGATTTAAAACCATTATGTGTGAAGAAATTAAGAGTAATCCCTGAGGATCATGAAGGATAAGTAAATTTTGTATTATCAGTTAGTGTTTGCTTTATAACAAGTCAACTCAAAACTCAGTGACTTAACCCAGAAAACACTAACTACTTTTCACAATATTATGACCATCTGTATAGTTCTTCAAGATTGGCTTGGCTGTGACTTGACATATAGCATAACACAGAGCCTTATTGACATGAATGGCAGCTATCTCAGTGTCACCTGGGCTAACAGGATGACTCTGCCACCAGGCTAGCTCAGGTTTCTGCATATTGAGATGGCCATCAATTTCTCTATAACAGTCAGAAAACAACTACAATGTATGAATGCCTTAAAAAAAAACACTGCTTGTCTCCTATTTGCTAGTGTTCATTGGTCCAAATAAATGTCAGAGTGGGAACTTGGTCCCCACAAATTCTTAATTACCCAAAGTACTTTCACCCAGTGAGTTCGCTATATAATCTTTAGGGGGGAAGAGCTTTTCTAGTTAGCATTTCTTAATTATTGCTGCATATAGTGCATTGGAATGGAAAGAATGTGGACCCAGGACTATTTCCCTTATGTATATTGTAGATCCCCAGGAACTATATAATTTCCACAAAAGAAGAGTTGTAAAGATAAAACTAAGCTACACTTTTGCATTTATCAGAAAGGTATGACTAAAACACCTTAGATTTTGATAAAAAAGATATATAGGGATTTTAAGAAATAAAGCATAGAAACTTGGGTTATATAGTACAACTACCATTTTTCACTACATATCAAAACTAAAATCTCTATAAGGCTTGCTTTCTATCAAAGTTGCATTCAGAATTCTGACATTAAATTAATGATAAAAATAATTTTAAAATCCATTGAAAAGGGATTCAAAAAGTACTTTACACATACTACCTCATTCAATTTTGTATTAAAAGGTGGATCATTTTACAGATGATGAGACTGAGGCAAAAAGAGTTTAAAGTATCTCCAATTGCATATTCTGTCTCTGCCATATTGAGTTTTAGTAATAACAAGGTTATTCTTTTTCCCTCTGTACATTTTTTTCCTAGACCTAATGTTCTAGCACAGTAAAGTAAAAGAAACTAAAATAAAATGAATCCTGTGTTTGAGCCCAGGCACTCCCATCTATTAGGTATGTGAGATGAATTGTTTTCATATGTGGAATGAAGACTGGACAAAATCTTTGTTGCTTCCTTTACCACCATTCTAAACAGACCTATTGCACGCTAAAAAAAAAAATTAACTCAGAAAAGGAAAATAAAAACAGTTGTCTATCTCACCTAACTCTCTAATGACTTATTAAAGATTAAATATACTTATTATCTCCTGCTTCCACCCAATAAACCTTTTACAGAAGAATGCAGAAGGAATAGAAAAATATTTCATTTTGAGGTCTGATATTTCTTTAGGATAGATACTTTTTCACAAAGGTTACCCAATTTTTCATAGAGGATGGCTTTATTTTCTATGATCTCTTCCAATAAGGTCCGCTAAAAATTGATAGCACTTTTGCTTCGCATCTGTTGACATGCAAAAACAAATATATAAAATACTATATTTGTTTTGTTGCCCATTTTAATACTTTTATTTGGAGGAGATTTTTATTCAGCTTGTATATTTGAATAAATCTTTGCAATTGAGATTCTATTCTGCAGAACACCAGATGGCTAAAACACTGAAATGACACCTGCTGAAGGAATTAAATAAAGAAGGAATATTCTCTAAATTTTGCCTTCTTGTGGCTGCCAGCTGTGTGCATAGTAACATGCAAAACAAGTATAATCTACAATGCTGGTTCCTTAAAGATACCATGGGAAGTTGTTAGCACAGTGCCCAGAGACTCATCAAATATTAAATCAGAAAGAATGGATGCAGATAACCATATTTGGTCACCACTTGCAGCATTTGCAGTGCTGGGGAATTAGACTAGGACTCTGCCATCTGTGGGCTTGTTTGAAGTACAAGTGCTGCCATTGACCTATAATGATTTAACATTCCTCTTGGGAGTACAGAGAGTACAGACACATATGGGTTGAATTTGTACAGAAAAATAAAGGAACAGAAATAAAATATGGAGCTTGCTATTTGAGCACTTTTAAGGTCAAGTGCTATGACTCTAGGTGGCCTTATTAAATGAATAGATTCAAGAGGAGATAAATGTTTTCTTGGCTCATGGCTCTATACTGTAGATCATCAGGTTTTGTGTAGGCCTTTCATATTGATATGATTATTTGTGAGTTATTTATCCATATCTTTCACATTAAATTATATATCCATATTTCTTGGAGAGTTACATGTGCTGGCTTCTTATCATTTGTCATGTCAATTTATTAATAGAGTTAACAATCCCGTATTACTTAATTTCAAACAATTAAAAGGATAAGCATAGAGCTCTGAATCACTTTATACCAGGTCTTAGAGGAGAAAATATCAGCTTCTTAAAAACTAACAAAAATTTGAACTATTTAGTTTTACAGAAGTCTGTCAAAAAAAAAAAAAAAAAAAGACTAGGAGTGAAACTAGCAACATGGCAGACTCAGAAAACCCTAGATCCTCTTTCACTCACAAACAAATGGATTCATCAAAACTCCTAAATAAATTACTTTTGTGAAAAAGCAGACATTAGCTGAAAGTCTCCTGTTTCCAGGGAGAATTAAAGAACAGACTCACTTAAGCCAGTTGGGAGATGTGCAGAAGATCCTGTTCCCAGTACAAAGCCATGTGATCAGGAAAAGATTCATAGTTCCCAGGTTCACACAGAGTGGCAAAGGGGTTGATCCGTGCATATACATCATTCCAATTTTTTCCAGGAGAATAGGACTTCCAAGAAAAAGACTGTTTTCCTCTTGCTAGTCTTGGAGATTTGACAAGTCCAGGAAAGTCTAGCTACCCAAGAGAGAACACAGGCAGCAGCTTTGGCTGGTAGAAATCACTACTCATTCCTTCTACTCAGCATAGATTGAACAGACAAAAATCCCAGCTCTCAGATTTCCCCTTTGGAAAATAATAATTGTTCCATGTGCCCAGCACCCCAATTTCTCTGAGGATGCCCAAAGATCTAACATTTGTCTCTCCAGTGTTGAAGTTTTTAATGGTGTGTCATAATTTAGCCACTCAGGGGAAAGATAATTCCTCATCCTGGTAACAACCATAGCTCTTTCCTTGCTGTGGTTCAGCAAAAAGCAAACAAAAACAGAAGTGCTTGCTTCTCCCTGGAGAGGGAAGGAGTTCTAGTGGCCCCTACAACATCTGGAGGGGCTAATTGGTGATAATCTTCTGTATGAGGCCAGTGCTTGAAAACTGAGAAATGATATGCAGGTACCAACAGAGAGTTAAGGAAAATAATTCAGCAAAAACATCCCTAATAAAGGAACTGGATAAATATCTGGGAGCTATCCTAATGAAATGGACTTATGATGTATTTGACATCAATTCAAAATAATTACCATAAAATTGCTCATTGAAGTCAACAGAATAACACATGAAACTGAAATTTCTCATGAAAATATAAAAAATATTAAAGAATACCAAATGCAAATCATGAAGCTAAAATTTAAAAACTGAATAGAAAAATTCATTAGAAATTCAACAGCAGGCTAGGTTGAACAGATGGAAAGATCAGTGAACTTGAAGACAAGATATGGAAAATAATGCAGTATTTATTTACTTATTTATTTAATAAGTAATTAAAAAATAATAATTTATTATTTATTTAATGCAAATATTTAAAAGAATGGAAAAGAGTGAAGAAAGCTTAAAGGAATTGTGGAATATCATTAAGTAGACCGATATACACAATATGGAAGTTTCAGAAGAAACAAACAGGGGAAGAACTACAAAATGTATTCAAAGAAAAAATAGTTGAAAATGTCCCAAATCTGAGGAAAAAAAAATGAATATCTAGATCAAAGAAAACCAAACACATCCAAATAAGATACCCAAAGAAGTTTATACTAACATAGTTATAATCAAATCATAAAAGGTAAGAAAGATAATTTTGAAAATACTAAAAGAGACTTCTTACATGCAAAGGAACTCCCAGGATACTATCAGCTAATTATTCAGCAGAAATTTTGCAGACCAAAAGTGAGAGGAATGATATGTTTAAAATGCTAAAAGAAAAAAATTACTCCTGGATCTCAAAAACATTGTGCTCATTTCCTTCAAAAATGAAAGAAAAATACAAACTCTTCCAGACAAGCGAATGCTGAAGGAATTCCTCACCACATGAGCTGCCCCCCAAGAAATACTATGGGGCATTCATTCTTCAGTTACAATGAAAAGATTCTGTATCTAACTGTGACCAAAATACTTGACAAGAACAACTTAGAGAAAGAAAGATAACATTTTTTTTCTCTACCAAAGCCATTTGCTTATGTCTCCAACATCTACTTCTAATCTACATTCATATGTGCACACATCATTACATGGGCCTTACTGATAGTAAATCTCCTTTTTTAAAAAAATTCAGGCTACCTATATTTCATTTAATTGTAAAATTTATTAGCAATATGTGGCTTGTATGTTGTTATGTTTTCTAGTAAATATTTATGGTCTTTTTGGCACATCATAAGCATTTTCAACATGGCAAAAAAAAAAAACCTTTATAATTATTTAGAGTAACTGAATAGAAAAAAAACGGGGAGTGGCCTCCAGGAGCAACAGTGGTGGATGGGAAGTGATAACACAAACCTGACAACTCAGGATCTTGTTGGACCATGTTTCCTGGAAGCAGCTATCCATCATGGAAGAGCCTGTTATAGTCTGTTTGATGATAAATTGGGAAGAGGCATTAGAATTGCATTCAGTCCATCTCCAAAAATCCCCATCATCTTAATAGTTCCAGTATTGCTCCAAAGTCCAAGAACAGAGTCTCCTCTGAGACTCAAGGCAAATCTTTAGCTGTGAGCCCCTATAATTTTGTTTTTAAAGATACATGATACAAACACACAATGTCATGGAGTAGACATTCCCATTCACAAAGGGAAGAATAGAAGCATAGAAAGAATGAATGGGACCAAAGGAAGACCAAAACCCAACTGAACTAACATAATGTCTTATAACTCCACCTGGTGGTAAAATGTGAGCTCCAAAGTTCTTGGACATCCCTGCCCCTTTGACCTCGTTGGGTGCTGCCCATGGTGGTGTTTCTCTTGGCCTATAGCTTTCCTTGGGAGATGGTCCATATTTTTGGCACCTCTTAATTCCTGGGATCTCCATTGCAATTTTAGGTCACTCTCATTGCTTAAAAATTGCCTTCTTAGGGGCTACCTGCTGGGATTCTGACCCTACTAAAAGTTGTCTGGCCTCCCAGGCCTTCCTTTGAAATCTTGTAGACAGACACTATGACTCACTAATCCCAGCATCCTGTATTCCTCAAGAACCAGCACGACTGGGGTTATGCCATTGTCTGCTGGCAGCTTAAGCAGTAGCTGGGCCCCTTTAGGCAACAGTTACAGTGGCTTCTGGGACCCTGGGCATCTGAGCTTGGTGAAACAAATTGTGGGGAAACAGCCTTCTAAATGGCCCATTGCAAGAAGAGGATACTAGGGCTTTCTTCTCAAAGCAAAATCTTTCAAAAAAGTTTTTGCTTTTAAACCTGTTAGCCCATCATATGTGTGTCTGATTTCCAGGATGCCCCCCAAAGTATCTTTCCTATTGTTTCTGTGCAAAATATTGGTTTCTCTTTAATGGCACTTATCTCAGCAACCACACTTTCCTTGACCCCAATCATATGTGCACTTTGGTGGCAAACTGCAACTTTTAAAATCTTTCCCCTTTTCTTTCTGCTCCTAATTATCACAGTAAATCTGCCAGCAGGACACATGCCTTTGCCTGAATGCTGTACTGCCTTGAAATTTTCTATGCCATTAATCCATCAAATTTAAATTCAGCATGACAGAAAGTCACAGGGCATGGAGAGAATGTAGACAAATTCTTGGCCAGTATGTAACATGAATGGCCTCTTTCCCAATTCCTAGTAGAATTCTCATTTTTCTTTTAAATCTCATAAGCACAAGTTTTATGGGCCATATTCCTATCCACAACATGGTCTTTACCAGAATTGCCCATCAGCTCTTCCTAACATTCAAAGGCTTCTCTAGTGGCCTCTCCAAACTTTCCAAACTCCTCCTATAAGTGCTTTGCAAGTGCTTCTAAATCACAGAGTCTGGTATAATCACAGAAACAACCCCATTCTTGGTGCCAATTTCTGCATTAGTCAGCTTTTCATTCCTATGATCAAAACACCAGATGAGCAACTTAGAGGAGGAAAGATTTATTTTGGCTCTTGGTTTCAAGGATTCGGTTCATGGATAGCCAGCTCTACCCCTTGGGCCTGAGGTGAGACAAAACATCTTGAAGGAAAGATGTGGCAGAGGAAAGCTGCTTAGCTCATGGAGGTAGATAAACAGAGAGAAATAAAAAGAGGAAGGTGCTGGGGAGGAGGGTGCTGACCCTTTCAGGTCCTCTCAGTGACCTATATGCTCCCAAAGTCCATTTTGGTATCAATGGATATATCTACTGATGAGGTCAGAGCCCTCATGATCTAATCAGTTCCCAAAAGCTCCAACTCTGAGCACATGAGGCCCAAATCATAACAGAAGCTAAACAGCAACATGATAATGTAAGAAAGTATGAAACTCATTCTTAAAATATACAAATAAATTCAGAATGTTGTATTACTTTAACAATAGGTAAGTCACTTAATTCTACTTTAAAAGTTATATATATATATATATATATTAAAAATTACTACAACCAAAAATATGTAAAAACATAAGCCATATTAATAGATATAAATTTATAATTACAGCAAAATACATGTTGGGGAGAGAATCAGAGTTTTTGTATATAATTTACTATTTCAAAATACTATTACAACTACATGATATGTTTTAAATATGCAAGATATTTGTAATCACAAAAATAATATCTACAGAAGACACTCAAAAGAAAAAGACAAAGAGAGGCTGAGGCAGGAGGATCACAAGTTTAATACCAGCCTCAGCAACTAAGTAAAGCCCTAATCTACTTAGCAAGACCCTGTCTCAAAATAAAAAAAAAATATAAAATGGCTGGAGATGTGGCTCAGTGGTTGAGCAACCCTGGGTTCAATCTCTGGCACCAAAATGAAAAAAAAAGGAAAATCAAACACAATCATATCAATAAAAATAAATAAAAACAGCAAGACAAGAAAACACACATGAACTCTAAGAGTAACAGAAAACAACTAACACAATGGCAATAGTAGATCCTGATCCATCAATAATTAACTTATAAGTATGTTAAACTCTCCAGTCAAAATGTTTAGAGGAGCTGAATGGGTTAAAAATAACACCCAATTATAAACTATCTACAAGACCCTCACTTTTGAGGGCTGGAGTTGTAGCACAATGGTAGAGTGCTTGCCCCAGTACATGTGAGGCACTGGGTGCAATCCTCAGCACCACATAAATAAATAAATATATTGTGTCCCTCTACAAGTAAAAAAAAAATATTTAAAGAAAAATGAACCTCACTTTGCACTGAAGAACACACATTGACTAAAAGCAAAGCGAGAAAAAAAAGTTGTTCTAAGAAAATGGCACCAAAAGAGAAGATGTGACTATAATTATAAAAGAAAAAACATCACAAAAGATAAATGATAAAAGGGTGAATCTACTAGGAAAATGTAGCAGTCATAGACACATATGCACTTGACTACAGAGCATCTAAATATATTATGCAAAAAGCAGCAGACATAAAGGAAAAAAATCAACAATAGGAGACTTCAATATCCTACCTATAATGCTCGAAAGAATATCCAGAAAAATGATCAATAAGGAAACAAAAGACTGAAATAATGCTAGAACAAATTGGCTTAACAGATATGCATTTAGGACAATAGAAACATAGTTCATGATTTTTGTTTTATGGGGGAGGTTGTTCATTTGTTTTTAAATAAAAAAATTTCTTAGTAGTATACATAAAGAAGTGTTGAGTTTACAGAACAGGAGATACAGAGGGCACAATCACAGGGAAATACTACAGAAGGATGTTGTTACATCATGTGCACATTTTCATATCTATGTACAATAAATTTGTTTTTTTTAGCTAAGGTCTATTTTTGTTTTTTTAATTTATTTTTATCATATACATAAAAGCAAATATTGTTCATATTCATAAGGTACCATGTAATGTTTTAACACATTTATACATTGCTTAATGTTGAAATCAGATTAAGTATATTTATCTCACATATAACACATTTATCCAATATTTGCCATTTCTTTATGATGAAAGCTTTTGAAATATTTTCTTCTAGCTTTGTGAAATGTACAGTGAATTATTGTTATGTATAGTCATCCTACTTTGCAACAGTACATCAGAACTTCTTTTTTACTATAACTTAGTGTCCATTGATATAGATCTTTTCTCATCCCTCCCCAACCTTACTCTCCTTGTCCATTAGTAACCACCATTCTACTCACAACTTCTATGAGATCAAATTTGTTAGATTCCATGTTAAATAAGATCGTGTGGTATTGTCTTTCTGTGAATGGCTTATTTCACTACCATAATGATTTCCAATTCCATTCATGTTGTCACAAATGACAGGACTTCATTCTTTTTTATGTCTAAATATTATTCTATTTTGTTTATCCATTCATCTGTTGATGGACACTTAGGTTATTTTCATTTCTTGACTATTGTATTGACTTAATCAATTTTGTGTTTCTGAAAAAATGCCTGAGAAAAACATCTCAAAGGAGAAAAAAAATTTGTTTCAATTCACAGTTTTGGAGGTTTCAATCCATGTTTATCTGGCTCCATTGCTTTGGGCCTAAGGTAATGCATAACATCATAGGAAAAAGGCCTGCTTGCCTCATGACAGCTGCTAAGAGAGAGAGATAAAGGGGCTAGAAGCAAGAAATACCCTTCTTGGGCATGTCCCTGGTGATCTTCTCCAGCTAGGTTCCACCTTTTACAGTTTCCACCACCTCCCAATAATGCCTTCAGTTAGGAACCCATCAAAGGTTGAATCCACTGACAAGGTCAGAGCCTTCATTATCTAATCACAACTCCCAAGCTCCACCTCTGAACATTACACTTTGGGGGCCAAGCTTTCAACACATTAGCTTTGGGGGAATAGTCTAGATCCAAACCATAACAGCTAACATGAATAGTGCTACAATGAATATAGGAAGACAGATGACTTATCAACATACTGATTTCATTTTCTTCAGTAATATACCCAGGCATGGGATTGCTGGCTCCTACGGTAGCTCTGTCTTCAATGGTCTGAGGAACCTCCATAGTGTCTTACACAATGGCTTCACTAATTTATATCCCCACCAAAAAGGGTGCAAGTTTTCCCTTTTATCCACATTTTTGCCAGCACCTGTTATCTTTAGTCTTTTTGATAACAGCCATTTTATGGGATTGAGGTGATATCTTATGGTAGTTTTGATTTGAATTTCTGATAATTATCATGATGTTTACTCAGTTTCCCCCAACTAGGGCCGTGAGTCAGATTAGAAATATCAGAGGTATGTTAAATTTAAGAAATAAAGACAAAGACACAGAAATAAGTGAAAAGCAGGGGCACAGTGGGATGATCCAGCTTGGATGGAGACTGGATCTAACAAGGGGAAGGGCATTAAAGGGTTTCAGTGTGAAAAAATTCCTAAGGTAAACAGAATGAAGTTGAAAAAAAATATATATGGTTGGGGCTCAGCAGGTTAAGCCCATCTCTTCTACATCTAGTCAGCTGGGGTTTGAGATCAAGGCTTTTAAACTATGGATTCCAATGCAAGCACACAACTTGCCTATCAACAGAAGTCACACTGCAAATAGGCACGTGTTTCCCTGGCACCCTCACACCACAGGGTTCCCAAAAGCCCACCTCACTGTCTAGATTTCACATAATTCAAAGCAATTATTTATTAACTGCTCTTGACATCTAATAGTGTTGAACATTTTTCACATACCTCTTGGTGATGTGCATGTCTTACTTTGAGAAATGTCTCTTTAGATGTATTTCCCACATTTAATTCTGTGATTATTTTTAGTGTGTAATACACACACACACACACACACACACACATAGTCTTCCAAGTGTTCTGATCTCTTGGTGATGCTTCCCATTGCATTTTGAATTTGGCTTATTGATTCTTTTATTTCAAGGATTTCTGCTTGATTTTCTTTATTGAAGTGATCTTTCACTTCCTGTATTTTTTTAACATTTATTTTTTTTAGTTTTAGGTGGACACAATATCTTTGTTTTATTTTTATGTGGTGCTATAGGATCAAACCCAGTGCCTCATGCATGCAAGGTGAGCACTGTACCATTGAGCCACAACCCCAGCTGATCACTTCCTGTATTTTTTCTCTCATGTCACTTCTTACATGTTCCTTTACCTCACAGGTTAATTTAACTATGTATATTCAAAACTCTTTCTCTGACATTTCTTCCACTGTGGTGATGATAGATTCTATTATTGAAGTATCTTGGTTTGTTTGGGGTGATCTGTTCCATTATTTTTTCATGTTGTTTGTGTGTCTGCCCGTCTAACAGTATGGATGTGAGGCAGTAGAATTTCTACCCTGTGGACTTACTGTGTCCCTGAAGTTTTCCCAGTATCTCACCATTTAGGGGGAAACAACTAATAACAACAACCAATGCAAACAATATACAGCAGTAAACCAAATAGTTCCTGCTATGCTGTTTGCAATGTTGTCACAGTGAACAGAAATTGTGCGATCAGTGGCCTGGGTTGTGGCTCCTAGGTAGAGCATTTGCCTGACATGCGTGAGGAACTGGGTTCGATCCTCAGCACCACATAATGGTAAAATAAAGATATAGTGTCCACCTATAACTAAAAAATAAATGTTTAGAAAAAAAGAAAATTGTATGATCAGTTACTTCCTACAATAAAAACAGTAAGTTTGCAAAGTGGTTTACAATTTCATATGATGGACAGAGAGAGAACAAAAGTAATATAGAATGTGATGATTATGAAGTAGGAGAGAAGATAGAAGTAATAAATGCAGGAGGAGAGAGGACAGAAGTAATAAAATTAAAGAAAGAATGAAAGACAAAATAATAGAGATTGGCTGTTAGCAGAAGAAAATAGAGAAAGAGATTGCAGTAAAATGGATAATTGAAATAAAAATATTTATATAAAGTAAACATTTTTTAAATAAAAATTAAAAGAATACAAAACAAAACTGAAACATAATAGTCAAAATTCCTATTTCTCAAAAAAACCCTGATCCATTAAAAATAACTGATTTCAAAAATGCTAGAAATGAGAAAAGAAAAATATGAATATGTATAAATATCCATGAATGATCCAGATCACAATTAAGTAGAGAAAAGGAAAATAAGAAGACCAAAAGCTCTCAATGAAAAGTTAAATAGTTTCAGTTGGAGTTCAAAAGATTCTCAGCTTCCCTTCTCAGCAGTCAGATGGGGATGTCTGGAGTATGATACTTGCTCCACCCTCAGGATGGGGTTGCTAGGGTGAGAGAGGTAAATCCTATAGGCAGAACTCCTGGGGGGGGGGCAGGGGTAGGCTTAGCTAGGCTCCATGCTTCAGGCTTAGCTAGACTCCAGGTTCTTCACTGGATACCAATTGGTCTGAGTGTTCTAAATCAGCTCACCTCCAGGGCCTGGCATTGCCAGGTTATGCTGGAAGACTACATCCCAGGATCTCCCCTGGGTCCACATATGTGGTAGAAGAGACAATTTTTAGTTCAGTATATTGGCTGTAGACCGCAAGTTTCCTAGTCTCTGACTCTAGTCTGTCTCTCCTGCCCCGGCCCTTTCAAATTGCTGGCAGGGGTGTCTTTCCCAGCCAGTCCTACAAGCAGCCAGATTAGAGGGGGAGGGGACAAGCCCAGTGGGTTTTGGAGACCAGTTGTTCCTGTGTAAACCTTGTTCCACATTTGATTTATTCCTGGTCACTTAGGCACACTGTATATCATGCAGTGTGGGTTTGCCGCCCCTGTGTTTCAGGTCACACTTGGGTTTGTAGAACTCCACTTTCCCAGTTGACAATCCCTGCTCTGTGGCTGCAAAATGATTCCTTCCTCTGTACTTCACATGCCTCCAGATGCGGTTTCTTTCCCATACAAGGCTATTGGGTAGGGCACCTTTCAGTTTAGTTGGGCCGTGTCTTAGATCTCTCAACTCTCTGTATCCAGATGCAACTCATTCTTCCTAAAAATGTGGATTATTTTAATTCCCTTATCCCTCCTCTTTGCTCACAGAGGAACTGCTCTGGCTGGTGCCTCTGGCCACGACAGCAGCTGTGGTGCCAGATTACTTTCTTATTTTATTATATCCAATCTCCTGAGGCCCCAATCTGCTTTGAGTGTCCAGTATTGAATTCCAGTAAAAAATTAAGTTCCCTCCCCCACTTTTTTCACTCATCCACCTTGCTGAGAAGCTGCTTGTCTGCTTTCTTGGCTTCCTACCATGGAGCAGCCAGGAAAGTGACCTGCTCCATTCTGCCATCTTAAATGCTGAATTCTTTTGTCACTTCTAACAGTTTGGGTCTGGAGTTTTAGGAATGTCCTATATATGAGACCATGTCATCTACAAGCTGACATTTTGGCTTCATTTTTCCCAATTTGGATGTTTTTTATTTCTTATTTCTTTATTTATGACTTTGTTTTGGTTTGTTTTCTTTTGTTGTTGTTTGTTTGTTTGCCTTCAACTCTAGCTAGGACTTCTAGAACTATGTTGAATGAAAAGTATTAAAGTAGATATGCTTATCTTATTCCAAATATTAGAGAAAATTATTTCAGCTTTTCTCTATTCTGTATAATGTTAGCTTTTGTCTTCCTATAAATATCTTTATTATATTGAGATACCATCATAAATTCTTTACCCCTGTCATAGGGTAAATTGTTCCTAGGGAGGTAAACAACCTCATAAAAGTGAGCAAAAATAACTATTAAAACCATGCATGAGTGGTCGTTTAAAAACTCATTTGATCATTTTCTAAGAATAAATTCTTAAAAGAGAAATTTCTGAATTGAAGTGCTTTCAGTTATATAAGGGTTTAAAATATTTCTAAATTGTTCTCAAAAATTAGCACTGCCAGTATTTAAGTATAAAAATAGCAAGTATTAAACACACTAAATAATAGGCTTCTTTCTTCTTTTTAGTCTATCATTATTTACTTTTGATTTTTTTTATTTTAATAGTCATTTATTTCTGTACACTGAAGTCATCTTTAAGAGTTTCAAGTAATTATTTGACATAGTTGGTCTATATTTTTACCTCCTCTGTCATTGGGGTTTTAGCCAGTTTTCATTATTAATAGTCTGCAAGTATGTTTTCTTTCTATTTTAATTTGTTTTGTCAGATAATAATTTATATATCCCCCCAAAAAATAAATACTGTTTATTGATCATATATTTTATGGGTTAATTTTCTATTTCATTAATTTGTATCTTTTGTCAGAATCCCCTCTTCCTGTTTTATTGGGTTTATTTCTGTTAATACAAGGAGTATTTCCAATCATTTTTTCAAAAATAGTATAACTGTAGTTTTGGTTTTCACTTTTCTGCCAGGTTAATTTAAAGAAGAAAAAAAAGCATTCCTTTTTTTTTTATTTCTTCACAGCTAATTGCTACTTTGCATCATTTTAATCAAAAAATTTTCAGGTTGGTGCTGTCTTCAGGGTTTTCTGTATAGTTTAATTTATAATCAATCTTTATAAATATCCCATAAAAATTATAAAATCTCTATGTTGTGGCTATTGAGAATGGGGTAGTTTTCCTCATTTCCCTTTCTGAGGATTTGTCACTGTTATATAGAAATGCCTTTGATTTATGGGTGTTGATTTTATATCCTGCTACTTTGCTGAATTCATTTACTAGTTCTAGAAGTTTTTCAGTGAAACTTTTAGAGTCTTCCAGGTATAGAATCATATCATCAGCAAATAGTGCCAATTTGAGTTCTTCTTTTCCTATATATATCCCATTAATTTCTTTCTTCTAATTGATCTAGTCAGTGTTTCAAGAACTATGTTAAATAGAAGTGGTGAAAGAGAGCATCCCTGTGTTGTTCCAGTTTAAGATTTTATCTCACTCCAGTCAGAATGGCAGCTATTATGCATACAAACAACAATAAGTGTTGGTGAGGATGTGGAGGAAAATGTACACTCATACACTGCTGGTGGTACTGCAAATTGGTGCAGTCAATATGGAAAGCAGTATGGAGATTTCCTGGAAAATTGGGACTGGAACCACCATTTGACCCAGCTATCCGTCTCCTTGGTCTATACCTAAAGGACTTAAAAACAACATACTACAGGGACACAGCCACAACAATGTTTATAGCAGCACAATCATGATAGCTAAAATGTGGAAACAACCTAGATACCCTTTAATAGATGAATGGATAAAAAAAAATGTGGCATATATACACAATGGAATATTACTCAGCAATAAAAAAGAATAAAATCATGGCATTTGCAGGTAAATGGATAGAGTTAGAGAAGATAATGTCAAGTGAAGTTAGCCAATCCCAAAATACTAAATGTTTTCTCTTATATAAGGAGGCTGATTCATAGTGGGATATGGACAGGGAGCATGTAAGGAATAGATGAACTCTAAATGGGGCACAGGGGTGGGAGGGGAAGAGAGGGGGCATGGGATAATTAATGGTGGTGGAATGTGATGATCATTATTATCCAAAGTACACGTATGAAGACACAAATAGGTGTGAGTGTTTACTATGTATATGAAAATTGGAGTTCTATGTATGTAACAAGAATTGTAATGCATTCCACTGTTATATATAAACAATAAATAATAATAAAATAAAATCTGTATATTATGAATAAACATTTTTATATTTAGCAAATTTAATTACATTATTCAGTGTCTTTATTCCCATGTTTTATTTTTGACCATTTAATTAGTCAGAAATAAAAGCTATATTAAAATTTCCAATTATATTTATGCTTTAACTAATTTTATCATAGTTGTAATTGTGCTTTCTATATATAATGTGTTATTTACACCGAAAGGCGTATACTCATTTATTTGATACAAATTACATTAGTGGTCAGCACATCTAATTGTTTTATTTAACACTCTTTGCCTGAGGCCTAAACAAGAACAACACTGTTTGCAGGTGCCTGCCATGTCCTTGTCCATTCTTTTCTAACCTTGTTTCACTCATTCAGTTTTAAAGAGTATCTCTTACAATAACACAAAACCTAATTTAAATATTTTAAAACTAAATCCAAGTATCCTTAACCCATTCATGTACATTGAGGGAAAAAAAATCACAGTATCAGCTACTTTGATGTTCCAGGTTTTTTATGCTGTTTCTCACTTTAGTTTTCCTGTCATTTGTTGTAGTGCTAATTTCCTTGTACTATTTTTCTTTATTAATGGGAAATGTACATCTCTTAGCTACAAATCTGGAGTTTAAAAATATTTCAAATATTCATAATACTTACATGTAATGTTCACATTCAGTCATTAAAAATGAATATGCAAATGATAGATGATGGTTATAAGCAGCTGAATAATAAAGTAAGAAAAAGTAGTAATGGTTCAGTTCAATTTTCCTAAATACTATACATTACAACAATGAGATATTGTTTCTCTTCCTAAATAAACAATTATAAAATCTATCAATACATTGTTAACTTTGACATAGGAACACAGGTACTTTCACACACTGCTGGTAAGATTTTGTGTTGGTATAGGTGACTTATGATTTATCCTAAACAAATAAGACCCTGGTAATTGTTTTCAAACATTTTTATATGATCACTTTATGACATTAACCAGCTGGTATATAACTAAATAAGTTGATTTGAGCCAATAGAGCCAATAGTGGTAGGAAAGTATGAGACAAACTCAAGAGAGCATTGTACACAACTGTCCTGTGTTCTTTAAAGTGTCAATAACATGAAAAACAGAATCACACAGATTTTAAATGAAAAAGGACATGGTAACTAATGCAGTGCATTCTTTAACCAAAAAAACAAAGAGGTCATTAATGGGACAATTAGCAATTAGCAAATATGGATAAGGTTTATAAGTCAGATAATAGTATTGCATCAATGTTAATTTCCGTTTCCCATAATTGTACTCTGATTATGTAAGAGAATGTATATACTTAAAAAATTCCTTGAAGAATTTGGGGTAAAGGATATCATATCTGCCATTTATTCTTATAAATTTCAAGTAAAAACAAACAGAAGAGTCAGAGCAAGAGACAGAGAAAACAAATGTAAGGAAATTTAAAGTTTGTGGAGACTGGCCAAAGGGCTTCTGACTATCTAAGTTAGGAGAAGATATATGTCTAAAAATGAAAAGGAAAACTCGATAAATTGATTCACAAATCAGAGAGTCATTCCACCGCATGAATTTATGATTAAATTAAACAAACCATTGAACTAGGAGTTGATTCCAAAAACATACTTATTTTCAAAATGGTTAAGTACAGGTAAATGTAGCCCATCCTTGGGAGACCAGCTTGTGAGGCACCAGCCCAGAAAACCCCTAGTCTTAAAATTTTTTCCCTCTTGGTAGGAAATTTTGCCCTCCCTCTACATGACTCACACCTCTCAAGTTTGCTTTTTCCACAATGCAAATCTCATCCTGAAGTGGCACCCCCTTTCTCCACAGAAAAGTCTTAACTGGGCTTCTCCAGAAATCTTCACCATGGCTGATTTTAGGACTGTCAGCAAAAGAGTCTCTGCAAAAGAGTTCAATGTAGATAAACTTCCTATTTTCATGTCGCCCTGTTTTACTTGGCCACTGGCCAGGAAAAAATCATCACTTCAGGTGCTGAACACCCCCTTACTAGTTTCTCACAAACATGTATCCAGTATAGTAGTTTGTAGAAATGAACAAACAAGGCCTCTGGCCTTGAGCTGGGCTTCACAGAGATGTCTACAATTTTAAGATAAGTTACCAATTGGGCTTTATGTTAACAGCTGGCAGGGGGAGGAAAGAGGGGAGAAAAAGCTCTCCCCTTTTCAGGTGTTGTCCTTGAAGGGTTAACTTGCCCAAAACAATGAAAGAAAAAGCTGCTTTTATGTGAACTTCGGCAGACTGTGAACCTTTGAGCCCCTCCCCTTACATGCTGGATATAAAACTCTGATGAAACTACCTGAACTCAGGGTTCAGGGGATTGATTGATTACAACAAAAGCTGTGCTCTCTGAACCTGGTTGCAGCCAAATAAAACTGTTTCCTGCTATCTTTGGTGTCTTGCCACGTCTGTCCCTACAACAAGCCCACCAGGCATCCACCTACAGCACCTTAAAATGTTTCACATAATGCAGTACAGAAGGCATGAAGCTGTGTAACATGAAAACACTCATGTTCTTCTCATCTGTGCAGTGAGTATGATTTGTTTCCCCCATCAACCAATTTTAGGTTTTGATTCCCACCATGGCCATCACTCAGTTTGGGGTATTTAAGGTTCATACCTGTCTAGCAACAGTATTTTTTTTCCTAAAGAGATTAATATGCAAATGACAGAGGAAGGATATTAAGTGGAGACCAAATACTTTTGCCATCTACGGTCAGTTCTTAAACAGACGTGAAAGAGTAGGCTTGTAAAGATTGAAAGAGGGAATGTGGCAACCCAACAGAATACTTTGGAACAAATAGAACCTGACTATTTTAAAAACATGACATCAAGTATAGGGAAACTCAGAAAATCATTATTAAGAAAACTTTTAAATTTGGGCATCCCCGATAGTAGCACAGGTTTCTTGTATACATTAGCAGCTACACAAGATATGCCTGTTGGCTTTAGTCAGCTTTTATACTGCTGTGACAAAAAGACCTGATGAGAATAATTTTAAGGAGGAAATGTTTATTTGGAGGCTCATGGTTTCAGAAGTCTCAGTCCACAGATGGCTGACTCCATTCCTTTGGGCTGGAGGTGAGGCAGAACATCACAGTGAAAGTGTGTGGTAGAGAAAAACAGCTGGGAACTTGGCACCAGGAAGGAGAGAGAGAGAGCCAAGCTCAGCTCACACAATATATATTCCAAAAACGTACCCCCAGGGACCCACCTCCTCCAGCCACACCCCACCTGCCTATAGTTACCACCCAGTTAATCCCTATCAGGGGATTAATGCCTGATTAGATTAAGGCTCTCATAACCCAATCATTTCAACTCTAAATGTTCTTGCACTGTTTCTCACATGAGCCTTTGGGGAGACATCTAATCTAAACCATCACACTTTTATTCATCAATCTTCTGAATTAGGTAACTTAGATACCTGGCAAGAAAATACCAATGCAGGGGAAGAAGAGCAACAAGACAATATAGCCTGGCAAGCAGAAGTCCTGAGGCAGCAGAAAATAACAGAGAAAAGAAAACAGCAGAATCACAAAGAAAGAAAATGGAAAAGGAAGCACAGAGGCTAAAGGAAGCACAGAGGCTAATGAAGAGGGAGCAAAACAAAATCCTTATGAGATGCTCAAAACAAATATTCTCCAAATGTCATGATGCCAGGAGAAATCTGAACTCCATAAAGTACACACCATTTGTATAGATCAGAGAGTATTTTTAGAATGCAAACACAGTGCTTAATTCAGAGTATTCATCAGACCATCCAGGACACCAGGGTTCTTCCAAAGTACCTTTAATGAGTGAGATTGAAAAGCACAAAAGACTTATGAGACATTTTCTTCAATGTGCTCCAAATATAAGAAAATTATTTGCTAAGAAATTACTACCAATGGAATATATCAATACTTCTCCAGCTTGTTTCAAGCTAAATAAATGGGTATAATTCATTTATGATTTCAAAGAATTCTGCCATTATTCTTTCCTTAAATATGCATAGCTATAGAATAAATAATTTTAATATTCTTTGATTCTATTGTTATCTGACCTAAATTAGACAAACTCTAGGGCTTCAACTTATTTTTATTATCAAAAGCTGGTGCTGGCACACATTTTCTCTATTTGAATTAGTGTTGTTTATGTTTGATGGAGCATTAAGGAATTTGATGATCTGGTCTTTTAAGAAAGTTATATTTAATGTAAGAATTTTATTTATCATGAAATATAGTTAAGTATAAATTGAGATTGTTAGCCACAGACTGGGATCCTAATTAGAATAAGATGTACTCCATGTGTGTACAAATGTGTCAAAATTGACTCTAATGTCACATATAACTAAAAAGAACTAATAAAATGTTCATACTGATACATCAACAGCAAAAAAATAAAAATAAAAATAAATCGAGATATTTTCACTAGTAGAAAAAAGGAGTCTAATAATTTTAAGGAAAAAAAACTTCTAGGCATAATGTTGAAATTTGGGGAAATTATTGTTTAAAAAGCATCAAGGAAATTTTCACCAAAAGACACTTGCACTTTTAGATGAGAAGTGGGTTAATGTTAATGAGGCAGGAGGCAAAAGATCATTGAAAAATTCACTGTAGAAAGTACTCCTTTTCAGGATCTATTATTGAGGCTTCACATGCCAACTCAAAATGCACTATCTTGACACAGATCATATAAACCTCAATAAATTTCTAAAGCCTATGATACTAAAGGTTACCCAATTTTGTTACAGGGCTATTTCAAAGGTGAGTGGGAATTTTTTTTTCCTTCAATACAAAATAGTGAACCAATTGTTCAAAAGCCTTAACTAACCTAGCCTACATGGAAAAACAGTCAGAACAGAACATAGTTTTTTAGGAATTTAAAAAATAAGAGTTGGTGCTATTGTATATTTATTGTGTTTTTGTTGTTTGTGTTTATCTGTCTTATTTTTACATAGCAATTTTAATGTACTTATAGATGAGCTCTTGGAAACAGCATTTTATTTACAACATCAAATAATAATTAAAAGAAAATGGCTTATGATGTTATAATCTATAGGATATGGTTTATAATGTCTTGGCCTATAACTGTCATCTAGGAAGCAATGAGATACTCAATAGAATGTAGTAAATATGAATTTTAGGACAAAAAACAATGCAAGTGTGTCAGAAATGTAGTAATTTAATTTTCATCAAGCCCTACTTCCTATGATATTCCAGTGAATATCATAAACTCTGTAGTAAACACATTGTCATCCCCCTTTTAGTAGGAAAGAGATGTTTCACAAGTTCTTCCATGAAAAAAAAAAAGTTCTGATTTGCAAAGTTCACTGATTTCCAGGGGACAAATACTGCCACCTCGAGAAATGACATGCTACTAACCTGACACTACTTAACAAGGTTTTTGGAAAACATGCAGGTAATCCAAGACAAGACAGTTCTGGGACATACCACTGCTTCCTTTCCATGAAATGGTTGAAGAGTCTAGTGCCAAAACTTGTGGGCAGAAATACAACTATCCATTCCTATATTTCTAAGAAAGAAAGAGTTGTTTTTGATCCTCCATTATTAATCCACAAGTGTTCTTACTTGTTCCCTAACTCAAGCACTCTCCAATTCTGACTCTCACCTAGACTCACTGGAAACTAGGATCTACTCCTATAACTCAAGGGAGAAAAGGGAACTAGGGGCATGTGTTGCAGATGTATTCAGATCCCATCCTCACCCCCAGGCACCTGCTATAGGTTCATGTAGTCACTTCTCATTTTGAGACTTTGTGGTACATTTCAGGGCACAGAAATACGAGGATCAGTCATAACTTTTTTTTCTTTTGGTACCAGGGATTGAACCTAAGGACACTCAACCACTGAGTCACATCCCCAGCCCTTTTTTATTTTTTATTTTGAGACAGGGTCTCTCTAACTTGCTTAGGACCTACATTAACTTGATGTTGTTGTCTTTACATTTGCAATCTTCCTGCCTCCCTAGCTGCTGGAATTATAAACCTGCACTGCCCCGCCCAGCAGTCTTGATTTCTGAATGCATATGTAAGCGAGGCACCTGGGCCTTTGTACCTGATACCCCCAGTCCATTTGAGGTTTCTGTAACCTATTCCCCCAGCCAGGACCAGTCCAGCTAAAGTTGACTCAGTATGGACTCAAGGACAAGAAAGAGGGTTCTTCTCTCAGGGACACTGGTAAATAACTAATAGTGGTTTTTTCCCAGTTATTGTCTCAAAGACCAGGCATCGATGCCCCTACCCTTTATAGGAGGAAATCTTTTTACAGACAATATGTTATTCCACATTTTTATAATATTTGACAGTATGAGCTGTTAATACTCTCAGGTTCTGGCACAACATTTTTTTGGTATTTCTAGCAAATTTTTATGGAACAACAAAATTATGCTATTGATAAGTGGGATGGGTGCAAATATACAAACAGATTAAGGAAATTTTTCAGTTAATATGGAAATATTATTCAAATCATATACCTGTGTTTCAGCAAAAGCTTAACTCATATGCATATACATTCCTTTGATAATTCAATTTCTAAACTTTTACCAAAAGAAATCATTCAAAATATACATAAGAGTGATTATCACAGTATTATTTTATCATTGTGAGAAACTACAAAAATAATTATATCAAAATTTAGTAGCATCTGTTCAATGCAATTATTAAATGCAGTTATAGGATAATACCTTATCACAGGAAAGATGTTATAATTCATGGGTTAGTAAAAACATTAAAATGTAACACATTTTAAAGAAATAACTTTCATGTACATAAATGTGTATTTTAATAGTGTTCATATCTGAATAATGGTTTTCCAATGGTTTTTATTTCTTATATGTATATTATTACTTCCAAATTATAAGAAGACAGGAAAAGAAAAAAGAAGACTGTTTTCCAGAAGGAAGTGATGTATATTCTCTAATTTAATTATCAAATTTACTGTGTACCCTCAAGTTTGTATTAGTAATGGCTTCTCCTATGATAAATCTAAAGCTTTAAAGAAAGTAATCTAATCCATTCAAAAAGACAGAATCTGGTCTGTCATGGATCAGAAGCCAAAGTCAATGCTTTTTCTAACCCCATGTTTATATGAGCAAGTATCAATCAGAGTGAATCACCAGGGCCACCTACATAGTTCTGTAAGTGGCAAGAACTAAACAGCTAATGCTAACACTCCATGAATACCTAAAGTAGATGTACCATCAATAAAATTTCTCAATCATTTGAGTTCCCCTTAGCAGATAAACCAACCTTGGGGAAAATCGCTGAGTAGAATGGAAAACTTTGGCGTACATAATGACTTCATTGTACTATTTATGTTTTTATAATAGTCTTCATAATAATCAAAAACCATTTTTATGACTAACTGCACAATAAGAAAAAGGGAAATGAAGCAATTACACAGATAGACATAGTCAGCATTGCTTTTGATTGAATTATATGACAGTTTTATGTAAAGTTTACTTTCAGCCATCTAATGTACCTAAAAAATTGGATATTGGCCCTCTTCTGCCTCTGAGAATTATCTGCCTCTGAGCATTTATTACTTTGTTGTATTTTAAAAGGTTTACATCTCAGTCATCTAAAATATTACCCATGTAAATGGTAAGGAGAAGTAAAGCAAAACAGCAAAAAGAATTAATATATTGTAAAAACACAACCACTGATCTTATTTCATTTATTCATTCTGCAAACACCCCCTGCTTCATGCAGGCATCGGGTACAACAGGACATATAAATTCCTACCTTCAGGAGCCTTTGTTCTTGTGATACTCTCATCAATGTCATCATAATTGATTTCTCCCACATTTGAAAGGAATTTCCTCATCCTATCACGTTTTTAAAATATTTAACAATTGTTCTTTGTGCTGTTTATTTGACTAATACTACAGGTTGACAGAAAATCACTACCAAGTTTCGTTTTGCGTCTTCTCTCATCCTCTAAGCAGAAGTCTGTTTACTACAGCTTTCAAAATGTGTCACATCTGCGGCTCTCACTTGAAAGAAAGCACATGAAAGCCTGGAGACTTCATTCCTGGAGAAATCTAGCAGAGAAAGACTGATCAAACCAAGGACATGCCAGTGGCAGAGGACAAAATCAAGCTACAAGGTGGAGCCTACCTCAAGCATGTTCACGTCTCCAGAGACCTTAAATCAGAATATCACTGCTAGAAAGACCCATGCTTCTGAGAATATTACAATTAAATCATTTTTCACTTTTTCCATTTTCTTTTCTCCATTAGTCTGAATATCTATTCTAATACCATGGGACTGTGTTTGTCAAAGAGATAAGCAACAGTGTCATTCAGAAGGAGAATATGAGATTTCTTTTTAAAAAAATAAAAGTTAAATTTAAGAGAGCTGTTTTATTCTTTAAAAAATGGAGTATGACCCAGTTATTACTGGATCACACTTATGTATTTCTGTAATTAAAAAGAAAGAGTATAAATTAGACTTCTGATGATCTATTAAACATATTTTATTTCAATGCATATACATTTGTCCTTAGGTACATGAACAAATCAACATGCTGAAGTGTGCTTGTACATGGCAAATTCTTCATTTTCCTTAACTTCTAGAACAGTCATTTTTCTCCACTACTTAGTTACTAGCACCAAAAGAAGAGGTCTGGGTATCAAAGTAGAGGACAGGTTATATAATCAGCAAATCATGAAAACTATGCTACATTTGTTTCATAGACTCTAGCAGTTTTTTTTATTTGTTCTAATTAATTATACATAACAGTAGAATGAACTTTGCAACATCATATATAAATGGAGTATAATTTCTTATTGTTCTGGTTGTATATGGTGTAGAATCACATCAGTCGTGTAATCATATATGTACAGAGGGTAATAATGTCAGATCCATTCTACTATTCTTCCTATCCACTACCCCTTCATCCCTTCACTCCCCCTTACCTACCCCAAAGTAACTCTATTCTTCCCTAGCCGCCACCCCTTATGGAGAATTAGCATCCATATATCAGAGAAAACATTCAGCCTTCGGTTTGGGGGATTGTTTTATTTCGTAGCATGATATGGAGCACAGATGTACCAAGTCTCTAACACTCCCTTTCAAATAAACACTTTCTTAATTTCATATATATTGGGGGGAGAGAAATTGTTTTAATCACATCATATTTTACTCCCTGATCCAGTGAGAAATAATACATACTATGAAACAATTTTCTGCTTCAATTCTGTATTAGCAAACTGGGAGAAATCCCTTTGAACAGATTAAGAGTCTTTAAACTCACATAAAGCCAGTCTGACCTGCCCAGAAATAATAACTTCAAGTTATGCTTTTCTTTCTCTTCCACAATGATCAATTTCTTGTCTTCTAGTAGGCAATCTGTCTATAATTTTAAAGTTCATTTATATTTTATTTGTATACCTCATTTACTAATTTTTAAAAGTCTTTTCATTCATCATTCTTTTTCCTAAGATTTTTTAGCTTCTGTTCCTCCCCCCACCTCCACCCCATGTTTTGCTGTAATAGGAGTTTTATGACTTCTTTGAATAAACCTTATTTGGAATACATTAGGCTTAATTGAAACATCAAAAGCACATAATTTGGTAAGATGGCATAGCTTGATATAATTTACTGCATCTTAGATTTTTATATACCTCATTAGTGTTATTACCACCAGCTCATAATTATACAAAAACTGAATACAGAATTCATGGAACTAGAAATTCCCATATTAAGTCCCAAAACTTTATTTAATCCAACATGTCCAATCTTCTTCTAATCTTTTTTTAAAATATTTATTTTTTTAGTTGTAGGTGAATACAGTATTTTATTTATTTTTGTATGGTACTGAGGATCAAACCCAGGGTCTTGGATGAGCTAGGTGAGCACTTTACCCCTGAGCCACAACCCCAGCCCTCTTCTTCTAATCTTACAGAGAATCTGATAGTTAGCAAAACTGACTGAAATTGCGCTTCATCTCACTTCTGGCAGAAAATGAACTAAAGATTGGTAGTGATCAAGGTTCAAACAGCAGTTTAGATAGGAGTTGTATCAAAGTAAACTGAGATGCAACACATCAACATTAAGTCAATTTTCAGGTTTGGATCTAGAATGTCATCATAAAGCTTATGTGTTGAAACATGGTCCCCAGTGTGTCAAGGTTCAAAGGTGGGGCTTTTGGGAAATTAGATCATGTGGGCTATAATCTCATTTGGTGATTAATAATTTGAGAGGACTACTAGGTGGTAACTGTAGACAGATGGGGTGTGGCTAGAAGAAGCAAGTCACTGGGGCATGCCTCTGAAGGGTTGATGTTCTCCCCTTCCCTTTCCTTTCTCTTCCCCTGACACTTTCCTTCCATGCTGCCATGGACTGAACCACTTTCCTTCACCATGTTCTTTCTTTAGAATGTTCTGTTTCATCTTGGCTGCAGAGCACCCAGAACAATGGAGTCAGCCAACCATGGACTTTAAAATTGTCAGCCAAAATAAACTTTTCTTCTCTAAGTTCTTCTTGTTGGGTTTTTTGGTCACATCAATGAAAATCTGACTAACAGTAATATACCAGGATTCTGAGATCAGTAAAACAAAAATAAATAAATAAATAAATAAAATGGGTAAAACAAGAGAAGGGCAGGATGCTGCTCCAATACTGGCAGCTTTATCACGCCCAGATAACCTATAATGTTAATCAAGAGCTCCCATCTCAGATCCTGAGTAAAGAAAATGAAGTCTTTCCATGGTTGAAAAGGGACTAAGAACCGAACAAGGATTAGTAAACTGCTATAGAATCACAAAAATTATAGTCAAAGCTTAGCCCACAAAGCGCTGCCTAAATTCAGCATTAGGAAGATAAGCAAGCAAGAGGGGTACATTCAGGGAATCCTCTAAAAATGCCATTGAATTTCTGCTGTCATTTAAGCCTGTGAAAATTGGGCATTTCATCTAACCTTCTATCTAGGCCCTTGCTAATTTCACAGAAGTCTTTGTGCCAGAAGTATGGAAGAAAATTAGAAATGCTCTAGAACTAGACTCAGCACTCCAAATTCCCTGTGTCCAACTCAAAGGTGGATCCCTCTGTAGGCAGAAATTCTTTGGGGGCCTAAGCTTCTTAGACTGTGTATTCTGTGGTTTGTTCTAGAGATAGAACCAAGTCAAGAGTAATTATTGTTACAACCTATATTCTAAAAATAATTGAGGTCTTTACAATTTTTTTTAAATAACAGAATTCATTATCCCACTGTTATAGAGACCAAAAATCTGAAATTAGAGTGTTGCCTTGACTAATTCCTTTAGGGGGCTCTAAGGGAGAATCTGTTTTATGCCCCTTTCCTAACTTGTGGTGGCTTTTGACTTCCTTGGTGCTCCTCATCTTATAGATGCTTCAATCTCACCCACATTTTCATGCAGACATCTTTGCCTCTGTGTCTCTTCCCTTTCTGTCTTCAATAGGGACAGTTATCACACCTTTCATTAGGCTGACTGTAATCAAGAGTGTTCTTATTTGAAAGCCTTGCCTTACTGCATCTGCAAAGACTCCCTATCTAAATAAGATCAAGTTCATAATATCAGGGTTTAATATTTGGAAGAATTTTGGGAAGGGGAGACACAATTCAACCCAGTACACTTTGCTAAGGGTATATTTACAATCTTTAAAATATAATTTAAAAAATCCTTATGCTAAGCAAAAAGCACGCATCAGGTAATAAGACATTAGGAGCAATAAAACAAGGAACTCTAATTTGAACAGACTATGGTAAATTAGGAATTAATTATATTTGAGCCAAAGCAGAGGAGAATCACATTAAGAATGGATCCTTTGGGGTAATTAGGTAGTTTATAGCTGGTTGATTTTTCCTCCAATTAGGGCATGAATTAGCAGTAGTGGAAGACTGGCTAAAATCTATACTAGGTACACAAAGTAAAGTAAATAAATAAAATTAATTATATAACTAAAAATGAAAATAAAGCCAGGTGCAGTAGAGCACACCTATATTCCTAGCTACTTGGGAGACTAAGGCCAGCCTGGGCAACTTAGTGAGACCCTCTCTCAAAATAAAAAACAAAAAAGGACTGGGAATTTAGCTCAGTGGTGCAGCTTCCCTGCATTCAATCCCCAGTACCTCAAAAAAGCTTGGGGGGTGGATAAAAAATTTAATAAGTAAATTATGTTTATATTACCTTGCAGTTTTGCTTATTATTAGTTTTTCAGAATTTGCATAGGAGATCTCAACCAAAAGAGATGGATGATTTCAAGGTAGAAGGAGAGACAGGAGCCAAATAAAATGCTAAGGACTATTTTGATAATCATCATGAAATTTTTAAAAATATAGGGAGAAAAATATTATCGTAGGCCCTTAAAACTTAAGTAAATGCCATGTATCCAGTAGCATTTCAAGGATCACAGTAAGTAAATTCCATATCATGAGACTTTTATTTATTTTTAGAGTTTAAAGGTATTCACATTGTGACAAATATTACCTTTGCTCTGAGGAGGAAAAAAAAATCAGTACAGGCTGTGCTCAGAATATTAGAAGGCCTGTGAGTAGTTTTGAATACAGATATATTTGGATCTATTCATTAACTCTGAATGTAATACCCAACCAGGGGAGTTGGATGGCTTCCAACAGTTGCAATGAGAAACATGACAACCAAAATGCAATATGCTTTACAGAATTCCTCTCTTCTTCTTTTTTTTACTTGCTTCCTCCTTCAGATACATTTTGAAATCAGCAGTTATTCATTGTAATGTGTATTTCTCATCTCTATCAAGGACAAAATGTTTTACTTATTTTTATAAGATATCCTCACAGAAATATTTAGTAAGTTTTTATGGCATACAGTAATTTAATTTAGTTCTTAAGAGTAATGTTTAAAATGAAAATACCAGTTAATATTTTCATTAAAATCATCTGATTAAATATAAAACATAGAAATAAAAAACAAATATATGTTTATCATTTTGCTTTCAATATATATGATACAAAAATATGGAATAAATATATTTCCATGAACTTCTGAAGTATTCAGAATACATAAAGGAAGACATAATCAAGTCAATATAATTTAGTTTAGTCTTTTAGGCCAGATGTTATATAAGTTATAGGAAAATCAAAGTTTAAGAAAGTTATTATTTAAAGTGCTTTAATCTACATATGTATTATAACAAATGAGATAGTTGTTTTCAAAGGTTTAAAAATGCACTTGGGTACAGTGATACACACCTATTATCCTGGCTGAGGAGCTGAGGTAGGAATATCACAAGTTCAAGGCCAACCTGGGCAACTTAGCAAGACCCTGTCAGAAAAAAATTAAAAGAGCCAGGTAGACAGTTCAGTGGCAGAATTCTTGACTAGCATGTAAAAGGCCCTGGGTTGAATTTCCAGTTATATATACATATTTTCATAAGTATTTAAAATGCCAATTTTCTTCCAATTTTTAATTCATAAAGAAAATATGTTATGCAATTTCCATGACTATCTTCTTCTTGTGATGTTACAGGGAAAGAAAAAAAAACAGTTTGAGCTAGCAATCTTTAACTTTATTTTCTTTTAACTTCAGGACCATTGCCACTTTTAAGAATCTTACTAATCTCTAAATTTTCTACCCATGATATAGTTCTCCATAAATATTCAAATACACATAACCAACCAACTTTTCTATGTAATTTTGGCAAGTCCCCAATTGTAATGAATGCCAGAAGCTAGACTAAGAACCTCTAACCTTGGAATATGCTAAGGAATAATTTAAGCTTTGGAAAGAAGCAGAGAATTAACCAAGATGGAGGCAGAAATTTTTTAGATCAATTCTTTATTTCTCCAGTGTTCAGAATATTCTCTAACACAAAATAAATAATTTTTGAAGGAATAAATTATTCTAAGAATTTCTGATATTCAAGGCTATAGAAGCAGTTCTGTACAGAGGGAATTCATATAAGATTTTGATCTAGAGGATATAATTTTAAATCTCTTCTTCTTAAATTTCACTGTGGCTTTTGATAGATTAAATTCTCTGAGTTTCAATTTTCTCATCCACAAAATAAGAATACTAAAATCTGTCCCCAGTTACTGTAAGAATTAGTAAGAAGTTTCAGTGTCCTATTATACAATAAGGTAATAAATGTATTGTAAACTTCAAAAAGTTAAAAGAAAGAAATTTGGATGTTTTCACCATAAATAATAACAGTTTGAAGAGATAGCTATGTTTACATTGACTTAAGCATCATACAATATTTACATATCACACCATCACAAAAACATTCCATAAATGTTTTTGTTTTTGTTTCAGTTGAAAAACTAAATTTTTTAAGAAGTGACAAGTAGGTGAGAACTTGTTCAATATATTTCAGTGGGTTTGGCTCAAATTGTTGGAAGTTAGGTTCCTAAAATTTCTGGTGAGAGAATTTCAGGATAATAAATAACTAGGCATTCATATATTTGAAACTTACCAGGATTTGTGTTAAGTTCAGAGAGTCAGTTGGATTCTCACATTTGAGTAGGATAAGCTGATTTTAAGATCTGATCATTGAATAAACAAAGTGTAAGTTCTATTTTTGCTAACATGTATACGCTAAGGCAAAAGTTCTTTGAAAAGAAATACATATTTTCTTTTATTTATTTATTTTTTTATTGGTTGTTCAAAACATTACAAAGCTCATGATATATCATCTTTCATACATTTGACTCAATTGGGTTATGAACTCCCATTGTTACCCCAAATACAAATTGCAGAATCACATCGGTTACACACTCACATTTTTACATAATGGCATATTAGTGACTGTTGTATTCTGCTACTTTTCCTATCCCCTACTATCCATCCTCCCCTCCCCTCCCATCTTCGCTCTCTACCTCATCTGCTGTTGTTCAGTTCTCTCCTTTGTTCCCCCCCTTTCCCCTCACAACCTCTTATATGTAATTTTGTGTAACATTGAGGGTCTCCTACCAAGAAATACATATTTTCAAAGGATTAAATTTGTTAGATACACAGAAAGCCCTGAAGTGTTACTCAGAAGTTAATAAGCTTCATGAGACAGAAAGGGGGAAAAAAAACAAAACAGGACTGATGAGGTGCATTTCCCACACTAGTCAATCTATAAACCAAGAGAAATGAAGACTAATAAGAAACGGTCTGTTGTAGCAGAACGGAGGCTACAGGCTGCAGACAGAATTCACACAGTCAGTCCTGAAACCAGTTGCTGACAAGCAAGCAGTCAAAGAAAAGGAAAAAATACAAACACTAAAGTAATAAATATAGGTAAAGAGGTGAATTTTTAAATTTTCCTGATGCTGAACAATCAATACAGGCAAGTTAGAGGATGTGATAATATGAAGGTTTTCCTTTTGTGGATTTATACAAGCAAGGTTGAAAGAGGTTTCAGTGTCTTTTATCCTCAAATATGTGCAGGCATGAAATATCTGGCTTTAGTTTGTAGACAAGTTTTACTGATGTATCCAACCAAATGAAAAGCTTTAGCCATTGGGAATGCTACTGTGAATATTTTCTATTTGCAGGTTGTGTTTTAGCAGCTAGTGGGAGATTTTTTTTTCATCTAGTACCCTAAGATTCATTTTTGTCTCCTGGCAATGGTTCTCTTCATTTCTCACAAAAAGACAATAAAATTACTGTACTTTCATGCCTTAGGAAAAAAAATCACCATATTGCTGACTTTTTTCCCACGAAACTTCAAACAGAACAAATCTCAAAACTAACAACATCCACTTTCACTTTGGATAGATCATAAAGGTCAATTTGTTGCAAGCTGAAAACACTTATTCCTTTAGGATGAAAAAGAAAACATGAAATTAGCTGTCACATGTCTTTACTAGAATAAGGAAATGGGAATGTTCATACAAGTGATAGTGTCATCCAATGACGGCCTGGGCTCTAAACTAAAGAGGCTGTGACATCACATTAGAGCATCCATATTGACTAACCCTCCAGCTGATACCCATACACACAGGAAAGAAGCTCAGGAGCATCAAAATAGCTGTTTTTATCAAAATGTCAGGCAAGCCACAAATGAGATGTACTCTAAGGGACAGAACTATCTATGCTCAGGATTAAACAGGAGAGAAACAGAAGTGACTTTTTCCTCTTAAGAACACAAGAAAAGCAGAGCAGAAAATTCTCAACTTGAAAAGAAATTCAGTGTATTGTCATACTTTCAATACAAATCTTCATCATAAACAGGAAGTGAATGTGTATCATAGCACTAGAACTTCACAAAAAAGAGTCTCTTTCATAATAATGCTACAATCTATAAATTTTTCACACAAACAAACCAAGGGGCAAAAAATAGTTAAAAAAAAAAACATGGTCAAGGTCACACAGCTAGTAAGTGGCAGAGCCAGGATTTAAGAGATCTAATGCCATTCCCCATAGCACCGTTTCACTCAGACCACCATCCCTCATTTTAGAACCTAAAATGAGTTAGAAAATGTTTAGGTATCATCCATTCCTATAAACCTCAGACCTAAGCCTTCCAGACCTAATGAAATTCTTAAAACTAACCATGAGTAATGGTGAGAGGAAACAACAGCCCCAACTGCTACCACACCAGCTTGTGTCTTCCATGTACCCATGACACTGGGCACAGTGGTGCACATCTGGAATCCCAGCTGCTTGGGAGGCACAGGCAGGAGGATCACAAGTTCCAGACCTGCTTATGCAACTTAGCAAAACCCTATTTCAAATGAAAAATAAAAAAGGCTGGGTATTTGGCTCAGTGGTTCAGTGCCCCAAGGTTCAATTCCCAGTACCAAAACAAAAGTAATTAAAAATGAGCTATTCTACAACCACAGATAGTGCTGACAAACTATGAAGTAATGCAATTCTCTGCTAAAAAAAAAATTAGTAAAGGTTACACAGTGATGACTTTTCCACTGGGAAGAAAATGGAACATTTGGAAACAGACTAAACAAATAAACTGAATGTTATAACTTAGTTCCTAGAATAATTCTTGTAGTGCTTTTGAGATTTGTTGTAATGTAAAAGTGTCATAAAATAAAATATAAATATTCACAGGATGAAAATTGTGTGAAATAAATAAAAACTTTATTCAGTTTGGCAGCTGTTTGTAGATCCAAATTTTACTTCCTTGTGGGATAGAAAATAAGATGGGGATACTGCAACTTCAGTAACCTGTATAACAAGAAGCATATGTAGTTTGAAGTATAAGAAATCCTTTTCATAAAGAGCTCTTTTTGTGGTCAAGACCAACTGAAATTGTTAGGAAAAGTATCTCAGTCTCTAAAAACACAAACTTCCTTTTTCTCAGAGGAAAATGTAAAGGACTAAATGCACAAACAAAAATTCAAACCCCATTGTTTACAAAATATCCTCTTATACAATTATTTTACCTTAGTTGGTTATAGAATTTATTATATTGTTTTTCAACTACATATAAAAAGTGCATTTGAATATAAAATCTCCATACTAAGTCACTGAGAAAGTTGCTCCTGTTTCTTTTTTTAAGCTTTTGTACTTCTTTGAAGACACTTTCCCTCTAGTCACATCAAGGAGCTGAAAATAGGGACATGGACACTGTTCTCTTTTTTAATTATTGTTCTATTTCTGTTTTTCTGGCTTTCAAATTGATCTCTAAAGACACAGACCTACATTGTCACTATTGTATAAACTCAGTATTATCATTTATTTTTGTCAGTGTTTAAAGAACAAAAAGTGAACAAGATCCAAGTAGCATTGTAGACTGTCTATGGTTGACTCATCAAAGATCAGTTGACATCTGTGAATAACCTTTCCCCTGTAGGAGTCAAGAGAGAACTGACTGACTCATCTGAGACAATGACATCTCCTACTCCAAGGCTTCTGTCTACATCATCAGTACAGTCATTACTTCAAAAATAAGACACAATTATCCTAGACTTCCTCAGCTTTATCAAAGGGCGTCGGGAATATCTCAGACTTCAGCTCCCCACAAACATCCAATACTCATGGACACTAACTCCTTTGAATCCACCAGGACTAATCTCATTATGCATATCCCTGTTCAACACAGGAAACTTGGGGTCTCTCAAGGTCATTCCTTCTGTCCTGAACCTTAATTCCTATATGACTCCAACATAAGCTCTTTTCCTCACTACTATCCCCATATACAAATACCCATTTTCAAAACTTTTTCACTGTACTTTTAGGAATTACAGTTTCCAATCAGCTGCAGTCTGTCCTCAACATCGTTTAGCATTCCATTCACTGTCTTACTATATATAACAGAAGCCTGGCTTTCCTTGGGACTCTGTTTCCCATCCAGTTTTCTAAACCAGTGGTTGTTTTTCACTGGGATGGGTTGAAGGCAAAGCATGTGCTCTGCTTGACTCTCTCATCTTTGATTCATTGTCATTCCCACCCCCTTAAATCTTGTGTTACCAGACACATCACTCCCTATACTTCATCATTCTGTCATCAACCAATTTTGTGATCATTCTTCCTCATTTTTTCAAAGATATCATCTGCTGGTTCCTTGTCATTCTCCCCAGCACTAATGCAGTCCTAATGCTTGGTGATTGGAACATCCACAGAGATGAGCTTTACAATACCCTGTTCTGTAAGTTTCTCAACCTTCTTTCCTTAAATTATCTTGATCTTTACCTTACTTCAGTCACTACTCTAATGGGTGGACCCTAGATCATTTATTTATCAACAGCTATAATGATTTCAAAGTTACAACAATTTCAAAGTTATGCCTCCCTTCTTCTAAACACCACGTTTCATTTTTTCTCCCTCTCTCTAGTTTTTAATCTCCAGCAATTCTTCAGCCTCGTGCTCAATCTTTCTATCTTCCCACTATCAATTAATATGTCAATTTCCTCTTTTTCCTCACTGCTCTGCTGAAATTTCAAATATATTAATAATACTCCCTTTCATATCCTCTCAACTCCCTTACATATCTGTTGATTTTTCATACTCATTTGCAACACAGCTACCTGATTTAAACACAATTCTCTACTTTCTATGTCTGACAATGGCTGGAAAAAAACCCACACAATTATGCTAATCATTCTCACCTTGAATGATGCTACTACTCTCAAGTTAGGCTATAATATATCCTGATATGTAGAAAAGAAACAGGTTACATAGCAGGACTGAGATTACAGTCCTTAGTATTGATATTTTCCATGTTCTAAATTTTAACTGAAACTTTGGTCTCATAGGAAAATCATTGTAGAAGAAAGAGGAGGGGGTAGAGAAATACATAAAAAAGAAGGAGAGGAAAAGGAGGAGGAAAAAGAAGTAGAGGAGGAAGAAAAGAAGAATGAGCATAGAAAGAAATGAGAAAATCTCACACTGGTGTCATGGTTCTTATGTTCACCTGATGAGAAATTTTACCAATTTGGAGTACATTTCAAGTCTCATGGTCTCTCTTTCCATCAGTAAAATACAAAACTAAAACTATAAAATACTAAGAAAAAAATCATGTAGAAAAACTCCATGATGTTGGATTTGGTAATGATTATTGGTTATAAAAACAAAAGCAGAGAAGAGAGGAAAAATGATAAATTGGACTTCAACAAAATAAACAAAAACTTTTATGTATCAAAGGACACATTCAACAAAGTAAAAACTGAAACCACAGAATGATAAAAAATATTTGCAAATTGTACATATGATGAGGAATTAATATTCTGAATATATAAAGTCTTCCTAGCAATTCAATAACAAAAGTATGCAACCTGTACAAAGGATAGATAATCACTTCAACGGATTTTTCCAAAGAAAATATACAAATGGCCCATAAGTAGATGGAAAGGTGTTCAACATCACAAACCATTAGGGAAATGCAAATCAAAACCATGGTGAGATATCACTCTATTCACATTAGGAGGGCCATAATTTAATATATATATATAGGAAATAGCAAGTTTGGGCAAGATGTAGAAAAATTATAAAATTTGTGTACCATTGAAGGAATGTAAAATGATTGTCAATCTAGAAAGCAGTATGGTGTTCCTCAAAAAATTAAACATAGAATTAACATGTGGGGTAGCAATTCCTCTTCTGGACACATATCCAAATTAAGGGAAAGTAGAGTTTCAAAGGGAAAATTATACATCCATTGTCCTGCTCAGCTAGCTTTTCATCACTATGACCAATATCAAAGAAAAACAAAAGAGAAAATATTTATGTTGGTTCAGTTTCAGAGGTTTCAGTACATGATCAGCTGGTTCTATTGCTCTGGGCATGGAATGAGGAAGAACAACATGGTTGACGTACGTAGCAGAAGAAAGCTGCTCGCCTCATGGCAGCCAGAAGGAAGAGGGAGAAAGGAAGTGGCTAGGGACAACATATACCTTACAAAAGCATGTTTCCAGGGACTTGCTTTCTCCAACTGGGCCCCCCTACAGTTTCCACCACCTTCCAACAGTATCATCAAATTATGAATTCATCAATGGATTCATTTGTTGATGAGATTAAACCCTCATGATTCAATATTTTCCTAAAAGCCTCAACTCTGAACATTGCTGCACTGGGAACCAAGCCTTCAATACATGAGCTTTGGGGGGACAATTCAGAGCCAAACTATAACATTTGTGTATATAAAAGCTTTATACACAATAGACAAAAGATGAAAATAACTGATGAATCTACTGATGAATATACAAACAAAATGTGACATGGACATGCAATGAAATCTTACTCAGCTTTATAAAAGAAGGAAATTTTGATACATGCTTTAACACGAATGAATCTTGAGAACATTACACTGACTGAAATCAGTGAGTAACAAAAGGACAAATACTTTATGGTTTTCATTATATAATGTACCAAGAGTAATCAAATCAATGGAATCAGACAGTAAAACCAAGGTTGCTAGTATACCAATGTTGCAGAGGAAATGAGTTATTGTTTAATGTATAAAAAGTTTCAGTTTGGGAAAACATGGATGGTGGTAACAGCTGGACAAGAATGTACATGATATGCCACTGTACATTTAAAAATGATCACAGTGGTAAATTTATAGGATGTGTACATTACAATAAAAAATGAATTAAATATATCAATAAAGACAAAACGTGTTTCCAACCTTTCATAAGAAACATAAATACCATGTTAAACTGATTTGTAAATTATCGTTATAAATATACTACAAACTGAGAATCCATAAATTATCCAAGTTCACAATTAGTAGCAACATCCCAAGATGACCTATCTTAACTAATTACATGCATTGTGGGTATACAATATCAAATTAAGTGGCAATTGTAAGTTTTTAATGTTTTACTTATGCTATTTTATCCATATTTCTATGTCGGAATTCCCAGTTACCAAAAACGTGTACTAGTCTTTAGTAACCTAAAAATATGGAATTTTAATTGGGATTTTCCCTATTTAATAATTTTATAGAATCTATTTTATAATTTGCCACCTTCCCACTCTTAACTAATCAATTTTATGTACTTATTTTTATTGCTGCATTTTAATATATGTTAGTGTGATTTATTATGCCATATTTTTGCATGCACATAACATAATTTGACCTACTAATTAATTTTTAATGTGAAGTAAGTGATTGATTCTCCAGATGTTTTAGTCTGTATACTTCTCAAGTAAAATTCACAGTTTTGTTGTTTCCTAGGACAAAATTTACAATACCAGTATATCATAGACTAAGGTAAAGATCTTCATGATTACTAACACCAATTTCATTGAAAATTCTCACTGGAGGAACTTTTAGCAAAACATAACCCTGTAGTCTGACTGACTGCTGAAATCCTACCACCAAGGTGATCCTGTTAGGAGATGGAAAATTTAGGATAATAAGAGGGCAGAGCTTTTATGAATGAAATTGGGGCCATATAAAATAGGTCCAAAGGAATCCATTTTCCCCTTTTACCTTGTGAGAACATTGAGAAGTTGATATCTGTAAAAGAAATCTACTGTTGCCTGAATCTTGAACTTCTTAGCCTCCAGAAATCTAAGGAAAAAAAAACTTTGCTACTTTTAAACTAATTAAAAGCATTTTCTTATTGCAGCACAAAACAACAGATTTTTTTCAAATGGATAGAATCAAATAATTGTCACTCTTATTTTTACAATAAATGCCAATTTAAAATTGCTAAGGAACTTATCAAAGAAATTCTGGCACTATCCCAGCCTATTGTTTTAAAAAAAAACTAAAATGTCATATATCATTTATCTTAAATGAAGCTTGGTGTTTAAAATCACAAACAGATTATAACTATTTAAGAATGACCATCCAACTATTATTTCACAAATGTTGACCGAGTAATTACCTATAATACTCACATTTCTAGACCTAAAGTAAAATATTACAGATAAATCATAGGACTCCTTTTTTTAAATTAGCCAATAGATTGCCAATATTATTAAAGCTTTGTGTCTTCACAATATCAATTATTGTATGAGCCCATCTCTTATTTTATGAGAAAAGTCTCAAAAGACAAACTGTGTTCTGTGAGCCAATGGTGTTGGAAACCAAAATGAGCAAGCTGGTATACACAGTCTTTTGGCAGATGAAACACTGAACCTTTTTCTAAGCTATTTGAATCCTGTTTTATTGATTCAAAAATACTTCACTGGTCCAGGGGGATGTTTGACCTTTATTTCTTCCAGAAGAAAAAAGCACCAGGCTAATCATGTGCAGGCAAACAATAGTCAGACTCCACAATAAGGCAAAGAAACAAACAGAGGAGTAGAATATAAAGGCAGAGATCCATCCGTCCCAGCTTAAAGTGTTAAAAATAAGCCGGTGGCAACAAACGAGTAATTGCACCACATTTCCATATAGCCAGTGACACTTAACATGTGGGAAGTAAAAGCAGAAGCAGGCTCATTTCAAGCTACCTCCAAGGTCAGGTTGGGTTTCTGGTACATTTTAGCAATTCTAAACACCAAGGAATAGGAATATGTCTCTTCCCTTATAGTGTTTTGGGGTATGATCAAATGCCTTTTACAAAAGAGAATAGAGATCTTACTCATCACTATCATAATGCCCAGAGTGAATGAGTCATCTTCAGACTGGGCAGAGTGCTATGATGTTAACTGTACTTCAGTGAAAGGTATCCAGTTTTCACCTTCCTCATCCTCAGTCTTCATATCCTAATTGTTTGTGAATCCAGTGAGTATTTTATTGTGTCCGTTTTATCATCTGTGTACAAGGAACATTTCAAAGGTCTGCACAATCTAACCCGTCACTCAAACGTTTATTTGCTTTTCCTGAGAAAAAAAAAATCTCAAATGATTTGGGATGAAATCAGTACTTTCATATATTTCAACTATTCTTAAGGTAGGGGGAAGAAAATTCAACCAGGAACATATTTATAATTTGTTGACTTATAATTTGCTGAACCCAATGTAAAAACTGAATCTCATTAGAAAATGTTTTATCCAAAAAGTTATCCAATGTGATTATATACTCAATGGCATGTTCAACTAATACTGTTCTCTATATGTAGATATCCCATGAAAACAAAGCACTTTACATAGGAATGCCTTTAGAGCTGGAGATGGTAGATGGGATAGCAAATTAAATCAATTATAGGAAGGTACACCAGAAAGCACAGACTGTGAATCAATATTCTGTTTTGTTTCCTTGATATTTACTATAACACTTTTCTCAAGTTAATTCTCTTCTCTGGACCATAATTTTCTCATCTGTAAAAGAGAACCTCAAATACTTTCTAAGGATACTCAGAGACCTGAATATCATATTACATTAGATAAAATTTTTAGGTCAGAAGCTACATTATAAATAATAAATTTAATATTAATTACATATACACAACAATTAAATTAATTTTAGCTTCAATTATGACAAATATTATAGTTCAATTTATGCATTTTCAAATACCACATATTTGCATGAACAAGAATCAATTGAGCCAGAGCTGTAGTGGTAGAGCACTTTCCCAGTATGTGTGAGACACTGGGTTCAATTCTCAGCACTGCATGTAAATTAATAAATAAAAAATAAAAGTCCATCAACAAATAAAAAAAATTAAAAAGAAATGACTTGAAATTAATTGAAGAAATTACATTAAATAATTTCCTATTAAAATATAATTTCAAAGTGCTTATCAAAATAGACAGCTCATTCTATAAACTGTCTTTTAAAAACTCTCGTATAAACTTTCCTATTACCTATGAAAACAAATTATACATATATGTGTATATATATATATGTACATATATATACACAGACATATATGCATGCATATACACATAATCTTCATCTAACATTTCTCAAAGCAAACAAGAATTAAAAATTAAAACAAAGCTATCACAAAACACATGTTGAAAGCTCTATCTCAAGATATCTAGATATGTTTAATCATCTTTACTGTATTTCTATCATAGTATTTATCAAACTGTAGTACAGCTTCTTTCACTAATTTGCAAAATCCTGGAGACCAAGAATTATGCTTTACAGATCCCCCAGGAGGAACCCAATAAACGTTTGTATAATGAATAAGTGAATTTGTGTCCTTGTATATGCAGGCAACCCTGCAGTTATAAATATGCAATTTACAAATAGCTGGGTGTTACTGCTTCACTTTCTTCTTAAAATTATGTAACTATTTATTTTTAAATTACAGATGAATTTAATTGTTCCAAAAAATATTTATTGAGCACCTACTATGAACCAGGTATCATTCTAGGTACCTAGGATTCATCAGTGGATACAGATAATAAGAGAAATGTACAGTACATTAGAAGAAAAACAGGAAAATATAAGAGATCGTGCATTCTAAGGTTGGCAATGGAGTGCAAGGGGAAATCTAGTGTGCCGAAGGAGTATGGAAGTTTTAAGAAGACTATCAAGAGTTCTTACTTAATAGATGACATATGAGCAAAGACTAAAAGCAAAATCATTTTGCTAAATTTTCTAAACGTTATCCTTTAGGATCTCTGAATTTCTGTGTTATGATAATAACTTTAAGAGACCCTTGATAGATATGCAAAGGTATACTTGTGTTATCTTCCATCTGCAGATATTAGCTCATCTTAAAATGACACATTTAACAACCCAAGTATAAAGGAAAACTGTTTTAAAACTTTCAGAATGATGGCTTTTAATTTCTATTTATTCATTTGAAAAAAATGTGGAATTAAAAACAATTACTAACTACTCAGTAATAGTGTTAATTAAATTGATTTTTTTAGTCCTCACTTAATCTTCATGTTGATCTTAGAGGGCTATATCTAAACAATTATATTTGATTGACCAGCTCTTACACATGGACACAAGAAAAGCAAAATAATCACTTATATAAGTTAGGTCAAATTTCTACTATTGGAGGAACAAAAGGGGAAACCTAAAAATTACCTGAAATGACTTTGTTTATAAGAAAAATTTCTCATTTCTCACTTCCTTTGAAGTCATGAATGCCACTAAGATTAACTCTATTTATTGATTTTTGGGGGGCAGGGGGCAGTGGTGCTGGGGATTGAACCCAGGGCCTTGTGTATGCGAGGCAAGCCACTCTACCAAATGAGCTATATCCCCAGCCCTACTGGTTTATTTTGATTGGTAACAGCTCCATGAAATGTTTTGAAAAAGATTCTGAAGTTGCATGTTGTATCACAGAAAAATGTTTGTCCTTGTTGGTCATGTCAGAAGTTCAAGGGATGGGAAGCAGGAACCCTGACACTACCTATTTCTCAGCCAGGACCTACAATACGTAGAGTCACTTACATGACATATCAGATCCATGCTCAGCCTACATTAGCAATTTGTAAGAGCAAACCCTGCAGATGATATCTTCTATACTATAGTCAGTAAACTCTATACCAAAAGTCAATGAGCAGAAATGGATGGAATGAATAATCTAAAGGATTCAGTCATGGAGAAGGTAGAATAATACTTATGTGTCTAAGTATATATTATAAGTATAAGCTGGAAATGGGGTAGATCTATAGCTAAAAGTCATATCCATGTATCATAACCTGTGAAATCAAGACAAGAAACTAAAAACAAGAATATAAAAGAAATATTCACTGGCAGTTATCAAGAATACAAGAAACAATAAATGGTGGCAAGGATGTGGGAAAGAAATTCACTTATACATTGCTGGTGGGACTGAAGATTAATGCAACCACTCTGGAAAGCAATATAGAAATTCCTCAGAAAACTTGGAATGGAACCCACTCCTCAGCATACACCCAAAGAACTTAAAATGAGCATACTACAATGATGAAGCCACATTAATGTTTATAGCAGCTCAATTCACAATAGCCAAGCTATGGAACCAACCTAGGTGCCCTTCAACACTTGAACAGATAAAGAAAATGTGGTACATATACACAATGGAATATTACTCAGCCATTAAAAAGAATGAAATTATGGCATTTGCCAGTAAATGGATGGAACTGGAGACTATCGTATTCACTGAAATAAGCCAGTCCCTGCCCCCTGCCCCCGAAAAAAGACAAAATATTCTATCTGCTATATGAATGCTAACCCACAACAAGGGAAAGGAAGATTAGAAGTTCATAGGATTAGATAAAAAGAAATGAAGGGAAGGGAGGAGGATGAGAATAGGAAAGAGAGTAGAATGAATGGGACACAACTTTCCTTTTCTCATATATAAATACATGACCAATGTAAATTCACATCATGTACAACCATAATAATGGGATCCTAACTAGAACTAGCTATATTTATTTAGTCTTTGTATAATATTTCAAAATATACTCTACTATCATGTAAAAACTATAAAAAACAACAACTATTCATTAAGTAACTTGAATTCTACCAGCAGGTGTTTCAGTCATAATGCCACTTTTTAAAGTGTTTTTGTATCATCCCGTCTTCTTTACTACTTATGAGAGATTGTGCTCAGCATCTGGCACTAACAAATTATTAGAATTGCAAAATCTATTTTTAACTTACTATGACTAACTTTGATTTGCATACTCCATTAGTCTGCATCTTCAAACCTAGTATTTTTTTAAAGACTGCAAAAAAAAATATGTTATTGGAAAGTGTATTTCTATCATGATAATTCCAAGAAGGAACAGTTATTTTCAGCTGTGGGGTAGAGCAGCTTCAGGGAAAAAGTCTATAAACAGAAACAGGCCAATAAATGACTATGCCAGAAACAGCAATTATTAAAGCAAAACCCAACATGTTCCCTTTTGTGGTCAAAAAAGAAAAGAAAAAAATCATTATGTGTTTCATAACCTATTCTATGAAATGTATTTTGATGTGGTTTTAGACAGCAGTATTCTCTTTCCAGCCCCAACACCCCTACTGAGTCTTTCTAAGAACTCTGGTAACTTCCTCTTGTTGAATCTAAATGTTCCTTCTTGGTTCATGCCTTCCTTGAACTCTGTGGCACACACTGCTCCTAGAAAACATACTTCCTTTATTAGATATCTGATTTTCCTCATTCTTGTCCTCCAGAATCTCTTAAATTGTCCATTATGCTATTGAAGGCCTGGCCAACTCTGGCCATTGCTTAGGACTTGAATAATTTCACTCTCATTAAAAGTCGTATTTGGTATTCTGTCTTACTTGAGTTAATCTTTTCATGGACAATAATCACATTTTCTCACTACAGAATGTTCCCAAGGTGCTAGAAGCAGAGATGGTATCCAGTTTGTAGTTTCAGATTAATTGACAATTAAGATTAAAGTTACAAAGAAAAAAAAAAGATGCTTCTCAGTGACACTGTAGAAAAACAAAACAGCTAGTTTTCATATTAATTGATGAAGAACTTAACCATAAATACTAGCAGCTAATACCCAAAGTATAGCTTTACTCAGTTATTTAAATAAATATTACTAAATGAATGCCAGTTGCGCTGAAGAACCTGATAAATATTCTGACTCAGAATTCTCTAAAAAATTTTGTCTTTTTATTTCAAGCTGGAACTAAACAAAATCTCTATACTCTATTGCCTTTTATCACAATTTTATGTATTTCTTTCACCAAAAGTCAAAATCGCACTTTTTCTACATCTAGAAGAAAATCCAGCAATCTGAGTAGCATCCTCCTCTTGAAACAAGTTGAGCACAGTTTCCAAAGTCTCCTTGAAGAGTGAATGGCACTATTTCCTCTTATCTCTATGCACTGCTCTCAGTAATCTTTTGCATGAATTCAAATGTTGTTTTAATCTGACCTATGAATAGTATAAACAGAAGAGAGCTGGTCTGAAACATGTGGATATATGAAACTGCTTTAAACTTTCCTATCAAATATGTAGATATTATTCTATTATCTATTGATGCATAATAGACAGTCATAAAACTTAGTGGATGAAAACAAAATTTTATCATCTCCTAACTCTGAGGGTGTATTGTACCTTGCCAAATCGTCCTGTTTTAGAGTCTGTCATGCTTTGCTACAGGTTTTTTTTAAATATTTTTTAGTTATACTTGGACACAATATCATTGTTTATTTATTTTTATGTGGTGCTGAGGATTGAACACAGTCTCACACCTGAAAGGCAAGTGCTCCACCACGGAGCTACAACTCCAGCCCATTACAGTTTTAATAAAATAATTGCCAAGGTTGGAGTCATCTGTAGACTCACTTGGGCTAGATTTCTAAGAAGACTTCTTCACTTGCTAGTCTGATACTTCACTTGCACTATCTGACACTGTTGGAGGCTGCCCATTCATCTCTCTGCTGATTGCATCTCTTCACATGGCTACTGACAGTCTGTTGACGTGTTCCTTCCACTGGAAGCAAAGACCAAAAATTTTAAAAGTCTACTGCATATGTGGTTCTAAGTATAGAAGTAAACAGAGCAATATCAAAAGCACCTTCTCATGTTCCCTATGTCTATTGGATGTCTACAATATGACAGTTTCAATATAGTTGTATTTTTTACATTATTACTGACTTCCACAGAGTGTATGTTCTAAGAATAGAAAAATAAGCTGTACAGTTTCTTGTACCCTAATAATGGAACTTATGCAGCATCTCCTCTGCTACTTTCTATTGGTTGCACAGAATATCCAAATTCAAGGTGGATGGGGGACTACAAAAGAATATGACTGAGGAGTGGTCCATCAGGAAGCTGTCTTTAGAGTTTAGTTACCAATTCCATGTAGCTATGCCTAATAGCACAGCCAAAGAACAATATTCTTTATTGTAAATATAGAATAGGTAGTTTCAGGTGGGACTTAGATCAAACAGAGAAACTGAAATACTCTGGTGATCAATAGAATTTACATGCAACAGCCAGTTTGCCCTCTCACCCTTCGGAGAATGCTTGGTATATCTATTTACTGAAATATGCATAAAATTACTTATAAGCATGTTTGTTGCAGCATTATTTATGAATATAATAAATTTAAAACAACCTATTTGCCACAATGGTAGTTTAATTAAATTATGAAACATCAATATCATAAAATACATGTTACTAACTACAAGAACATTCTTAAAATAATTAATGAGAGAGATGCTCATGTTACTAAATGGAAAAAGAAGTATTAATAACATATATATTGTTTTTAAAAATATTTTTTAGTTGTAGATGGAAACAATACCTTTTTTTATTTATATATGGTGCTGAGGATGGAACCCAGTGCCTCACATGTGCAAGGCAAGCGGTCTACCACTGAGCCACAACCCCAGCCCCAATATCATGTATTTTTAATCATATAAATATACATTCATATTTACGTGTTTATATGTATACACACAAATATATATATATATATATATATATATATATATATATATATATGCACTTTATATGTTGAAAAAATATAATGCATCCAAATATTTATAGTAATTTTATCTGGGTGGTAGGATTATGGAAGCTTTTTAAAAATTTTTCTTCCTTGTAGTTTTCCATATTTTCTCAATTCTCAATAACGTTTACTATTTTTATATCCTTTTAATTCTTAAAGAACTGTTTATAGTCAGATTTTTGATGGCAAGAGAAGGACAAAAAGGAGGAAAAAAACCTCACCTTAAACTTTGTTTAGAGTGACTTTTTTCTCTGTAGCCAAGAAATCAACATTTCATTAAAGCCATTCTTTATCTCTTTCAGGTTATGTTAGAGAATAATTTGGTACAATGAAGTGATAATACTTTACGTGAAAAAGTTTAATGCATTTCAAAATGTAATTAAACTTTAGCCAACAGAATAATGTCTCAACTCAGAGTTTCTGACTTCACATTGAAGGTGGCAAACTGATACACATCTATTTCTCCTCTCTCCCAAAATTCCACCAAAATGACTGGCAAAGAATGAGAGAGAAAATTAAAGTAGCATTGGAAAACCAAAACTGTTGCTACTGCAGACTAGAAACTTTGATATCTCACTAAGAGTAATAAATGAAGAATCAAATAAAGTATAGCCTCAAACATTACAAACAGGCATAAGATTATGGAGAGAGGCAGAAGAACAGAATAGAAAGCACTCGATGTAGAGTTTGAAATATAGAAAGCCCACCAGTAAATCATGTATTAGTTTTGCAGCTGTTCGTATATTATGTCAGTGGCTCAAGACTCTTGTGAGTACCACGCCTGCTAGACATCTTTGCTTAGAAGGCCTCCAGACATCTCAAATTCAACATATTCACAAACTCATCATCTTTCCCTCTAAGACTTGCCTCTGTTTTGTGTGGTCCTGATCAGCCTCAGTGTCATCTTCACGACTTCCTCTCCATCAGTCTCCACACTCCTCCAGTTGCTGCCCTCTAAATCTCTCGTGTTCACATCCTCTGTATCCTTGACTCATGTTCACATCAATGCTATCTCAGGAGACTTTTTAGGTTTTCTCCAGACTTTTGCACAGCAATCTATTTCCTAGTTCTTCATGCCTTTCGTTTTAAAATTTTTATTCTTCATATTTATTTTTTGTATCCACAGTAATAAATGGATACATTTTATTTTTAAGTGAAAATAATGTAGATTAAACAACATAGTCAAATTTCAAGCTCATGAAAGAAGTTTCCGAAGCAAAGAGTCAGTAACAGGAAACAACTAAGAGTTACATATTTTATATGATAGAGTACCCTTGTCTATCTCCATTACACAGACTCCTTCTGTGAACTTGAAATTTGGTACTTTCATTTATAGCCCAGGCTTCTCTTGCCTGGGATGCTCTTTCCTAGTCTGCACTAAACCTGCATGTGCAGGCCAGCTTACCACCATCTCCAAATCAAATGCCCATCCACAATCTCTGAAAACTAACCACATACTACATGTGAGTGCCCAATTGTCCGGGAAGATATATCATCAGGAGAAAAAGAAATAAAAAATGGAATTTTAAAACAGAAACTAAGAATATAGCAATGGCTGGCTGAGAAATTGGTGGTACATTACAAAGAGTATAGAGGCTGGGCAAGACAGGGGTCAAGTGAAGAGAAAGTCTAAATAGTAAAGATGATAATTTCAAGGGATATGAGATTTAAGGTAATGAACCGAAAACTGAAGCACAGTTAAAGAGAAATAAATTTTACTGGAACAGATTCCTAAAAGGAGAACTTCTCAACTGTTTTTGCCAAAAATTAGAGCCAGAATTTTGATTTTGGTATTCTTGTCAACCTGCAAATCCAAGTATATATGTCTCTTAAATCTCAAAACGTGTGTGGAAAGATGTTCTGGTCTTGTTTATGTGTGAAGAAGACTTCTGAAAAATAATTAAGCCTGTATTCTGAAATGATAACTATATGCTGATCATTATATATACTTGTACAACAATAAACACACAAAAATACATTGCCTTTATGTTTTGCACACAACAAAATGTACATACACTGTGAGCTCTGTTATGGTTTGAGTCTGGGATGTTCCTCAAAGACTATTATATTGAAGTAAAGGTTTGGTCCCAAATTCAGCAATGTTCAGAGGTGGGTCTTTGGGGAAGTGACTGGAACGTGAGGGCTCTGACTTCATCAATGGATTAATAATTTGGAGGCATTATTGGGAGCTGTAGGAGATGGGGCTTAAATAAAGAAATAGGTCCTCAGGGGTATGGCCATGGGGACTATATCTTGACCCCAGCCCCTTCCTTCTCTCGTTCTCCTTCTTGGAGGCCATGAGTTGTGCACCCTTCTTCCTTACCTTTCTGCCATGATATTCTGCCTTGCCTCAGACTTGAAGCAGTGAAGCCAGCTGGCCATGGACTGAAAACTCTGAAACCATAAACTAAAATAAATCTTTCCTTGTTTAAGTTTTTTTTTTCTTTTTTCCTTAGGTATATGTCACAGTGACAAAAAAGTTGACTAGTACAAGCCATGGTACCACTCTCTCCCTGTATTTTCTCCTTATGTAGGGACTAGCAGGAATCCCTAGCTAAGATGGTCAAGACAGGTCCATGCTGCTCCATCTGAAATCCTATCATATATCCAATATTACTCTTGCTTCAAATCCAAAAGGTTCTACAGAAGAATGTGCACTCCCATTTCAGGATAAATGTTATTAAGCTTTAGTTTACTTAGTACATTTTCAGTGTACAGATTGAGATAGCACACGGATGTGTGCTTGGTCCACACAGTCTCTCAGGAAGGCATAATGTTCTGATCTGTTGCCTGGATTTATTTCTGGCCTGTGTTATCCAGCAGGTTTTAAAGAACATTTTTTTTTTTTTTTAGGAAAGGGGTCTTTCTCTTGGAGTCCAAGCTGAAAACAGATCTTAAAAATGATTACTCCCTTAGAAATATGGTCAAGCATATTATAGAAAATTAAAACCCTGCATGCTATTGATCAATCACTTCCTGGCCATCTTATATGGAAGGGAAAAAAAAAACAGTAGAAAAAAACACAATAGGGAAATTTAAAATACCCAATTTTAAATTAATGAATACAAGAAAAATGTATTAAATGTACATTTTTTTATCATGATCATTGATGGAATGATAAAGGGAATTATCTCTACGCTTGAGTCTATGCAATGCAGACTTAACCACTCGATAACTGTAAGCCTGGAAGGTGGAAAAGTTTGAGAACTTCTAAAAAAAATGGTTAGACTCAGAATTTAAAATCCAGCTGCTGGTGAACTTGTGCATACCTAGATCCAATAATGGCCACGTGACATTCCACTTTAACCAACCAGTTCTGAACTGATAACCAATCACTTGTTATTGTGTGATGTGGTGGCTGATGCTTTTATAAACCCCCTTAACTTCAGTCTCAGAAACAATCTTCACATGTCATTTTCCTCCTGTATACCAAATTCAAGAAAAACTTCAATAAATTGCACTAATTATGAATTGTTCTTTACCTTAATGATCGCTCTAAGTCTTCATTTTTCTTTCCTAAGTAACAACCCTGATCAGAGAACCCAATCAGTATGGTTATCAATTTTGCAGAAGCTGTGAAATATTTTAATCAGACATTAAACTCCAGATTTCTGGCCATATTTTTCTTGTTAATCCATGCAATCCCCTAGGTATCCACTAATACTTGATTTTTATGGCCAGTGATTGCTGCAATATCACTTCCTTTGATGTTCACTAAAACCACTTATGTTCCTCGGTCTGGAAGAAAATGGTAGGCTGCAGAGTTATATTTGTTATTGTTTAATTTATTTTAAAGCAATTTTATTGGATCAAATAATATATGTGATAGTATTTATAAAACTGTAAAAGGACTATGTAAAATGTTACATTATTGTCATTTTAAAGAATTCTGTTATCAAATATGGAGAAGTGAGAGAAAAGGCAAATGAGTGACTACTATTCTAGAAATGGCATCATTTTGATTCTAAGTACCTTACCTCTTTGATAGCTGTGGCATTTGTTTCCATGGCTTTTTACCAATATGGCCACAATCACACCTCTGAAATGAATTTCCATACTAAAACTATGAAATGTCTATTGTACTTTCCTCGACCCACAATTATATAGCAGATGGTGAGAATGACTCAGAATAAATTTGTTGGATCAATTTTTAAAAGACAGAAACAGTCATCCAGACTGTTGACTACCTTGGCACTGAGCCTTATGGATGGTTGGGAGGAACTGTCATTGCATGAATATGCAAATAATTGAAATTGAACTATGCAAGGGTGGAGAGGATATTTTGAATCATTAAGTGGCTTTTCCAAGCTTCTATCAATGTCTTAACAGTGCCAGCTGACTTCATTAGAACAGAAGCATTTTTACTTTCCAATTTTTCTTACCTTTCTTGAAAACATTTTCTTTTAACAGATTTAGCAGTGACTATTGCATAAATCACCAATTTTCAGAGCTCTAAAGAATCCTAGAGGTCATTGTATTCTACTCTTTGTAGAAGACAAAATGAGGCTAAGAAGGATTAAAGACACAAGGTGACTTTCTCACAGAGAGATTTCCACCACCAAATCCTTTTCAAATCCTCTTCTTTGCCCACGTTGAATAATTTTATTGGCAAATATTATATATCACTTATATTAAAAGACAAATACCTAATATTTAATTTCAACATTTATTTCTGGATTTGATTTACCTTGTTCTAAACAAGGTAAATAAAACCATGGTAAATTAAATAAAGATAATAAAGAAATTTACAGAGTATAGGCAGCTATTTATTGACTCATTATAGTAGGGATACCTTTATATTTGTCCAAATAACTCCATCATGATTATCAAGCTTTTCAAATAGAATCAGTACACAGGAAATTGGAAAGGAAACAGAACTCTTGGTTCTTGAAATAATCTTTGAGAATATTTAGGAATCTTCCTTCCCACATCTAATATGTATAGGTACCATAAAGACCTAGAAAGCATTCCCATCTTGACTCCCAAAATCCAAAGTCATAAATGGAGAGTTTAGTTTCTTCCTACTTGCATTACAGCTGTCTCTGAAAGAAACTAAATAGTGGAAATCTAGCAGTCCCTTTCTTTTTGGATGCTCATCTCCTTGGAAAGGAGAACAAATCCGACCAATTTTCTGTATTAGTTTCCTGCCAAAAATGTAACACACTCATAAACACAGGATCTTAAAACAATACAAAATTATTATCTTACACTTCTAGAGATCTGAACTCCAAAATGAGTTTCACTGGGCAAACATCTAGGTGTCAGCTAGGCCAGTTCCTTTGCAAGCTCTAAAGCAGTATTCATGTCCCCGTCTCTCCCCACTTCTAGAAGCTGCCTGCATTCCTTAGCTTGTGGCCTCTTCCTCCTCCTCAAAGCAAATAGTGTAGGATTCCTCTTGACTTCTGCTCCATTCCTCTAATTCTGATTACTTCTTTCTCTAATTCTGATCTTTTTCTCCCCTTCTTATATGAACCTATGGGACTGTCCATATGGGGATATCCAAATAAACCAGGACAACTTCCCTGTCTCAATATCTTTAATCACAACTGCAACGTCCCAAGTGACATATCCACAACTTCCAGGAAATGGACATCTTTGAGGGACTATTATTTGGCCTACCACACTTTCCTACCTCCCTATAAAATCATACTCTCAGTTCTAGAAAGAAAGGCATTATATTTTCTAAAGAAATGTATCTTGGTCATAAAGCTATCCTACCCTTTTTTTTTCTTCATCCCAACCCAAACAAACAGGCCAGATAGA